>NC_052511.1:36231938-36272389 GCF_014356525.2 Nilaparvata lugens | reverse complement strand
TCATAGAATTAGTGATAATTGACCGAGGGAAGTGAGGTCTAAGATTCAAGTCGACGGTTTGGCATTTCTCTTAATGTTTAAATGTTTGAATGTTTAAATGTTTGAATGTTTGAATGTTTGAATGTTTAAATGTTTAAATGTTAATATGTTGCGCATTTACTGCGAAACACGGTAATAGATTTTCATGAAATTTGACAGGTATGTTCCTTTTTTAATTGCGCGTCGACGTATATACAAGGTTTTTGAAAATTTTGCATTTCAAGGATAATATAAAAGGAAGAAGGAGCCTCCTTCTTACGCCAATATTAGAGTAAAAATCAGACTATGGAATTATTCATCATAAATCAGCTGACAAGTGATTACACAGATGTGTAGAGGAGCCAGTCTATTGCTGTATTTCCATAAGGTCTATAGTTTTAATCAGGTACTTGTGGATGAGAATACTGCGTGAGGTCTACTGTTCACAGAACTACTAGTTATAGGGAGCCTACTCTCTGTTCTCCAGTATTTTCTGTAATATTCAGTTCAAATTTCTATTCCATTATATTCTATTTTCTATTCTCTATTCTCGTATTCTATTCTTATTCTAATCTCTCATCAATGTTTTGGGTACTGAGAAAACAGAATTTGTAAGAGAGTGACAGTGGTGGATTGTGTGAGACAAAACTAAGGAAGGGATCTGAAAGAGAGCTGAGGGAGAGAGAGATAGGGAGAAAGTGATTGATTGATTGATTGAGTACTTTATTTATGTAGATTACAATATACTGGCTTATACACTTATATACAATAGCTTACAATACAGCAAAATTATAGATGAATTTACATAATATAGACTAAGAAAATAATTATTGAACTGTATATGATATGAAAAAGTAATTTGTAATATAATAACTATAGATATTATATTGTTATGCATCTACATAAATTGGCGGAGCTTTGGACATATCAATGTCCATTCTTCGGAAAGAATATTAAAAATATCCTCCCCACTAACTCTCTACCAAAACGTTAATTTAATTAATTAAACTAAGGATTTATTTATTAATGGAAATATTGTAAAAGTTTTAATTAATATAAATATTAAGAGAAAAAAAACAGAAAATTGATAGAGTAAAATAATTATATAGGTAGATAAGATCAAATTATTGATTAATAAATGAAGTAGGCTGAAAGTAGATCAGGGTAATCAACTTTAAGTAATAGACAGCAGTAGCAGTGGATAATTAAAATAACATGAGTTTATATAATATATATACAATTCATTCTATAACAGGTTTAAAGGTTTGTATTTGTGGGATGGGTGGGGGATGGTTGTCATGTGATCGTTCTAGGGCTGGACAGTTTCAGTCATTTGTTCCAAAAGATGTTTTTTTTTTAAAGTCAGGATGAAGCTCGCTCGGCTCTCGATGGACCTGATAGAAACAGGAAGTGCATTCCATGCACGACAGGCACTGACTAAGAAGGATTTTGTGAAAATTGTAGTTCGATGATTGGGTATCCTTAAAGTACTTTCTCCGGTTCTAGTATGTGAAGCATCTATCCTCCTACCTTCAGAGACAAATTTGAAATCATCTTTAAAATAGTTCGGATTACCGTATTTCAAGATCGTTTCGTATCTCTAACAAGCTTGACTATTCGAAAAAGCCTTTGATCGGGAAGCTTTAATGTTGAACTAGCAATGTGGGCTGGGGTGATATGATCATGGCGTTGGAGAGAGTAGACGAAACGTAGACAATAATTTTGGCACCGCTGTAGTTTATCATTCAGAGTGACTTGCATATCGTTAAGAACAGAATTACAATACATTAAATGTGGGAAGATGAGAGATTGAACCAATAATAATTTAATGTTTCTAGGGAGAATATCGTGCATTTTCTTTAATGCATGCATGACTGAGAATATCTTTTTACAAGTTTTGTTCACTTGTTCTGACCAGTCAAGAGTGTTATTCATATTGATGCCTAAATTTTCAACTGAGCTACAGTAAGGAATGTCATTACCGTCTACACTAATTTTGTGAATCGATTCAAGGTCAATATTGTTTATAAGACGAGAATATCCAATTATAATGGGTTGTGTTTTGATGGGATTAAGCTTGAGGCCATTTTTCTTTGTTCATTCCACTATCGAATTGATATCCTGATTCATTATTCCAACTGTTTCATTAATTTTTGTTATGGGACAGCTTGAATAGATTTGAAGGTCGTCTGCATAAGTATGGAAACTGGAGAATTTGATAATGGAAGAAAGGTCATTAGCATACAAAGTGGAGAGGAGAGGGCCTAAAATTGAACATTGTGGTACTCCATGCATAACGTTTTTCCAAGTAGACCTTTTGTCACCGACAGATACACATTGTTTCCTACCTAATAGATAGGATTTAAACCAAACTAACGAATTGTGACTGAAACCAAGAATAGCCAACTTATTCAGAAGGACTGTATGATCAACAGTATCGAATGCTTTAGAAAAATCAAATAGGGTGAGGATGGTGCATTTTCTTTGGTCCATAGCTAACCTTATATCATCAGTGACACGAAGCAGAGCTGTCTCAGTTGAATGGAATTTTCTAAAGCCTGATTGAAAGTTATGAAGCTTACTATTGTTGTCTAGAAATTTTACAACTGAGCATGAATGAGTCTTTCCAGCACTTTGGACAATGCAGGTAAAATTCTGATTGGTCTAAAATCCTCAACTTTATTGGGTGATGGAACTTTATTTAGAGGGCGAACCAGAGCAAACTTCCAGTTTTCAGGGAAAATGCCTTCTTCAAGTGACTTGTTGAAAATGTATGTAATGGTTGGTAAAACAGCAAATAACATCTTCTTGATAAATTTATAGGAATTTTGTCTACACCCGTAGCATTACTATGAATACGTTGAATTGCTCTGAAAGTGTCTTCTCCTGAGATTGGATGGAAATGAAATTGATCAGTATTGGTAAATCTAATTTGTAACCTGCTCTTCAAGATCATCGATATGATAGCGATGACAACTTCGTCGCGTTGGTTAGAGTGTGAAACGAAATGGTCATTATATTGTTCAATGGTAAGTCTATTTGTGGATTCGATTTCTGTTTGCCAAGCCCGAATTCTTTTATTCCCTGCCAAAGTGATTTAGAGTCTTGTCTATTGTTTGTCATAAACGAATTCAAGTACCTAATCTTTGAGTTCCGTAATTCCTGTTTAACTCTATTTCTAAGGCTCCTATACTCTATCAAACTGTCCAAGTCAAATGTATTTTTGAATTTTCTATGTGCTTTGTCTCTACGTCCCATCATCTTAAGTATGTCTTCAGTCATCCACGGTACTCGTCGTTTTCTATTAATCCTCCTTGTCACATAAGGTGCATGTTTGTCATACAAAGTCAAAGTCCAATTCTCGAAAGTCTTGACCATGTCATCAACTGAGGGTAACGCTTCAATTTGATGCCATGGAGTCTGAGCCACATCAATCAGGAAGGCGGCTTCATCAAAGTTTTTGAAGTCTCTATAAGTGATAATTTCCTGTTCTGGCTTGGGTATCTTATGGGAAATTACAGAGTAGATCAAATCATGTCTAGAAATAGCTGGGACTGAGATTTGGCCTGCTTGAACAACCTCATTGGGATCACTAACAATGAGAAGGTCAATGAGTGTGTCTGATTCATTAGTATGATGAGTTGGATCGAGAGGTAAAATAGTCATGTTTAGGCATTGGGGAAATAGTAGTCAGTTGAAAGTAGTCAAAGTTACGATTTGTCATGTTCAAGTCGGTGTTCATATCCCCCATAACTAGTATACGGCTATAACAAGGCATAAGAGAAAGCAAGGCATTTTCGAAATCTGTAAAATGTCCTATTTTTGGTGGGCGAAAACAGATACCAACAAGTAATTTATCAGTACTAGATAAGGATAATTCAAGTAGCATAAACTCTGGTCTGGAACAATACTCTTGTTTAGATGTGATTAAAACTTTTGTTTTGATACCATCTTTCACATAAATTGCTACACCCCCACAAGCTTTTATTTCATCTATCATTCCGGAAAAGATTATATTCAGGTAATGCAACAAAATTTGATTAATTACTAGGCTTCAAAAATGATTTGGAAATTCCAATTATATTGAAGTCCTGAAAACGGAAGATTGCTCTGAGTTCATCAATGTGGCAGCTGAGGGATTGGACGTTAAGGTGAGCAGCCTTGAAAAGTTTTTTGGAAGAGTGGAGCTTATTTGCTAGAAACATACCTGCGTCATTATTACTATTATTGAAATAATCATACCTACTTGAGGGCGAGCGAGCTGACTTGTCAGTGAGAGGCATCATGGAAGCAGCAGACCAATCGTGAACCGACCTCAGAACGACACATGACGGGGGAAATGGGGATGAAACTGATAAAACTTAACCTAAATGAAAAAGTCTCTTGATTCGAGTGCATTCAGTATGCCTGACAGTTCGGCTCCCTTCACTATTCAAGCACTAGTTCAAAAATTCACTAAACACAATAAGATGTAGATGTGTGGAGTTTCGGTGATGAATAATCCTAATAGTGAATAAGATGAAGATTGAGGAAGAACTGGTAGTGAGAGATCTAGTTCAAGTTGAGATAGAGCGAGTAGGTATCCAGTAGTGGAAGAATCGAGTCCGAGTGGAGGTAGAGCGAGAAGGTATCCAGTAGTGGAAGATCGAGTCGAAGTGAAGATTGTGCGAGTAGGAATCCAGTAGTGGAAAGATCGTGTCCAAGTGGTGACAGAGAGAGATGAAATCCAGTGGTGGAAAATCGAGTCCATTTGGATAGAGAGAGATGGAATCCAGTAGTGGAAGATCGTGTTCAAGGTGGAGATAGAGCGAAAAGGGATCCATTAAAAACTGCAAAAGAGAAGAAAAAGCCAGCAGAAAAACGAAAGATCTTTGAAGAAAGTTATCAATTGAGAAAAGATACATAATACAACTGATAATGAATAATATTTGCATAAAATGGAAGAGGAATAGTATGATTTAATGTGAGAAAGAACCGAATATCAAATATGGATATTAGTGGAAAGTAATCAGATAGAAAGAGATAGAGTGAGTGAGTGAGAGAGCAAGAGCGCAAGAAGCAAACCCTGGTAGCCTAATTCTCTTTAAGCACTAATTCTCAGAGCTGATAATAAGCGGTGACAGTAGAGGTCAGTGACCCCTCTACATCTATGGAAGGGGGTTTGGGGTCTGGTCAACCCCAGTGAACCCTCTACATCTATGGGTGGGAGATTTGGGGTCTGGTCAACCCCAGTGACCTCTCTACATCTATGAGAGGGAGGTTTGGGGTCTGGTCAACCCCATCGGTGCCCTGCTAATGATCAAGGCGTGCCATTCAAACCCCCTTACCATCAAACCATCCTTCAATCACCCCCCCCCCAACCAATAAACCACAGCATCATTGGACCTACTTCTTGCAACCTCATGCTTTGGAAACCCTCCTTGGACTTCCCTTGAAAACCACTCATCCACCCATCATGGGATTCTTCTTCTTCCTCCCTAAAATTTTTCACATTCTTCTTTTTCTTCTTCTTAACCTTCTTCGTTTTTTCCTTCCTTCTCTCCATCCTCTTCTACTTCTCCACCTCCTTCTTCTCCCCTACTTCTTTTCCAACTTCTTTTTGGCTCTCTTCTTGATCTTCTTCTTCTTCTAATTGACTTTCTTCTTCTTCTCTGCTTTCTCCTTTTTCTTCCTCGTCGTCTTCATCTATTTTATCTTCGTCTCTTTCTTCTTATCCATCTTATTTTCAATCATCATCTCCACCTTCTTCTTCTTCTTCTTCTTCTTCTTCTTCTTCTTCTTCTTCTCTTCTTCTTCTTCTTCTTCTTCTTATTCTTCCTCTTCTCCTTCGTCTTCTACTTGACTTTCTTCTTCTTCTTCTTCTTCTTCTTCTTCCTCTCTTCTTCTTCTTCTTCTTCTCTTCTTCTTCTCTTCTTCTTCTTCTTCTTCTTCTTCTTCTATGCTTTCTTCTTCTTCCTTGGTGTCTTCATCTTCTTCTTTTTCTTCTTATCCATCTTATTCTCCGTCATCATTTCCACTTTATTCTTCTTCCTTCTCCTTCTCTTCTCTTCTTCTTCTTCTTATTCTTATTCTTCTCTGCCTTCACCTTCTTTTTCACCAACTTCTCCTTCTCCTTCTTCTCCTCTCCTCCTTCATCTTCTTCCTTGCATCCTTCCTGGAATGCTCCTGTATCCTCCTTGAAAGCCCTCTTCAACAAACACCCTGATTGGTTCAATAACCCCAGCACTAACCAAAGCTTCGCTTCAAGCCAAAACTGATTATCACCCTCTACAGGATACTAGGAATCCTCAGCAAAGTGTTCTTAGTTCTTAAGTTGGTAGTAATGTGATTGTTGGAATTCCTCAACACAGTGTTACTTGACGAGATAACTATTAATAACTAGAGCTGACAGTACCTAATTATAACTGATGAGCTTATCAATTAAGTGACAGAATATGTATTGAAGTTTAAGAGCAGGAGTATCGGGGCACCGAGCTTCGCTTGTTATTTTTATTTATTGATAAACAGAACACAAATTCTCTAAAATGATCGTGTTCATATTTCACAGCTGGCTGTATTATGTCATCTTATGAATTTCGGGGATGCGATATTTTGATTTTCCACATACTCACACGCTCACTCACTTTTTTACTATCCAAAGCTGTTTCAGCCAAGGATGAATTATTCTTTTAATGTCGTCCAGCGATTTCTCCCAACGATGAGACCTAGTGTAATCGAATTTTTATATCATAAGCCTACTATGTTCCAGATTTCGTGAAAAATAATATTATAAAAATATAAACAGACATACAGAAATTGCTCACTTGATATAATAGGATAGTTTATCATTATAGTAAATGCAAATTGAAGAGGCGGGTGATGGTGGTACGATCTCTGAGTGAAATTTGTAAATTTTTAGAACCTGCCATTTTTTGTCAGACAGTTTTCTTTAATGACGTGTCTGTTGTGACTCAACAATAGCATGTTCCTATCAACGATTCCGCAGTTAATGTTTGATTAAATATCTGTCACTTGGTTGATATGTTCAAGCTCATCAGTCAACATTATTGATATATTTAATAGTTATTCATTTATGTTTGTATTCTCATCTTCATGACTTCAGACATATTATTTATATTCACAATTTTATTCTCATCATAAGCACATGCAGGAATAACCTATCACATTTCGACTTAAGAATAAGCTATTAAGCTATATTGACGAATAAGCTATTCCATTTTGACTTGAATCTATGAGAGTATTGTATTCACAATCTCCCAAATATTATACTCTCTTTTCCCAATCTTCCCCCCCTGAATTTTGAAAATTCTCTATTCCTTCCCCTCTCTCTGAATACTTTGGTAGAGAGTTAGTGGGGAGGATATTTTCAATATTCTTTCCGAAGAATGGACATTGATATGTCCAAAGCTCCGCCAATTTATGTAGAGCATCTATATATGTAGATGTGTATCTTCTTCTTCTTCTTCTCTGTCTCTTCCCCGCATGCCGTCAAAGCGTTGGGGTAGCCTCGACCCATCTTCTCCACTCCCGTCGATCCGCCGCCAGTCTCCTCATCTCTGGAACACTCTTTCCCCTTCTCCTCCCTATTTCCTCTATTCTGTCCTCGTACGAATACCTTGGACGGCCCACTGTTCTTTTGCCCTGTACTCTGACATTTACATACTGTTTGGCCTTTCTATCATCCCCCATCCGCTGTATATGCCCAAACCATCCAAGCTGCCTCATTTCTATCCTCTCGCTCACATCTCTCATGCCAACTTCCTCTCTTATCCTGGTGTTTCGAATCCTATCTCTCCTGGTCTTTCCTACTGATTCCTGTGACACTTCATTTCCACCGTCCTGATTTTATTCTCATGGCATGATTTAATGGGCCAGCTTTCACTCCCGTACAACATGATGGGTTCAATTACTGATCGATAGACGTGATTTTTAATTCTTTTTTCTATCTCTCTTTTCCAAAAATGCAATCCTTGATTGCATAGTAGGCCGTAGATCCCTTTCTCACCCTATTCATCACTTCCAGATCTATTTTTCCGTCCTCAGAAAACATTGTACCAAGGTATTCGTACTTCCCTACCTGTTCGAGCAGTTCTTCACTCACCATAATTTGAATATTCTCTCTCCCTCCTCTTGAAACCACCATCACCTTACTTTTACTCACATTCATAATCATTCCTCTTCGTTTCAGCTCCTCAGCCCATTCTGTCACTGATTGTTGGAGTTTCTGCTGAGTATCAGCAATCAGCACTATATCGTCCGCATATAGGAGAGCTCTTGCCCCAATCGGTCGCATGTTCCAATACCCTACCATCATATTCTGGGTCCTTCTCTTGCACACCTTATGGATCTCATCCATCACTAATATGAAGAGTAGGGGACTCAGACTGTCACCCTGTTTTACCCCCATCTCCATACCAAATTCATGGGACATTCCTCCACATATTCGCACTTTCGCTCTCATTCCTACATTGACACTAATGATGGCCTTGATCAGCTTTTCAGGTACTCTCTTTCTTTTTAAGGCTTCCCATATCACCTGTCGTGGAACTGAGTCAAAAGCAGCCTTCAGGTCTAAGAAAGCTAAATAGACAGGCTTTCCCCTCTCTAAAAATTTTGAGCATATATTCCTCAGCGATGACACATGCTCCTGGGCCTGTCTACCCGGCCTAAACGCTGCCTGTTCCTCCTCCATCTCTTGCTCTACAACTTTGCGCAAACGTTTCTCCAGAATACCCGTGTATACTTTCATGCTCACTTGAGAGAGGCAAACCGCTCTATAATTTTCACAGTCTGTGGTGGGGCCCTTCTTGTGGATAGGGATGATAATATTCTTGGTCCATTGACTGGGAACTCTTTCTTGATGCCATATCAAGTTGATCAAACTTGTCATCTTCTCTATCAAGAGATCTCCTCCCCATTTTATTAGCTCTGGCACAATCCCATCCTCTCCGCAGCCCTTCCTGTCCTCAGCCTTTTTATTGATTCTTCCACTTCATTTGTAGTGATCTCATTGGTTATGCCATCTATCAATTCATCCATCATTTGCTGATGCTCATCTTGGTCAAACCCTGTTTCATTCTCATTTCTTTGGAACTTATTTTCGTAGTACCTTCTCCATCTCTCCATCACTTCCTCCAACTGTGACACAACCTTCCATTTTCATCCACTATTGATCTAGTCTGCTTTCCAAATTTTCCTCTCAGCTGTTTCACCGTTCTCCAGAAAGCTCGCCCATTTTCCCGTCCATGCAAATTTTGTAGATCTCTGCCAAAATTTTCCCAGGATTCGATTTTTGCTAATTTGACAGTTCTCTTGGCAACATTCCGTTTTTCAACGTAGATTCTGTAATCCTCCTGTCTCTTAGAGCCTATAAATTTCTTGTATGCTTTCTTCTTCTCTCTAACTTTCATCTTGACTTCTTCTGACCACCATCTAGTTCTTCTCTTAAACCTTCCTACTACTTTCTGGCCACATACCTCCTCAGCAGCACCCATAATAACTTCTTTCAATTCACTCCAAATAAAATCAACATATTTTGCATATCTTCAGCATTTTGCAAATTTTCAATCCGATTTGAGAGCTCTACTTTATATTCTTCTCTATTTTCAGCAAGTCTCAACTCTTCATGCTTTATTCTCCTGTATGCTTTCTGTCTGCAAACCTTTCTTTCTCTAAAACCTGTGTCCGCAACCAGAAGTTTGTGGTCAGTGTCCAGTTCTGCTCCCCTTATGACCTTCACATCCCTAAAAGCATATCTAAGCTCTCCTTGATAGAGAATGTAATCAATCATGCTTTCTGCCTCTCTGCCTTCTCCAACGAATGTAATCTTGTGGATTCTCTTATGAATGAACCAAGTGTTCCCTATGAGGAAATTGTGTTGAGATGCATATTCAATCAATCTTTGTCCATTGTTATTCTTAATCACCTCACATCCATACTTTCCCATACACCCATTCCCCACCTGCTCATCCATTCCGATTCTTCCATTGAAATCACCAATCACTACAAGTTTCCTTGATTCTTCAGCTTCAATGGTTTCTCTCTCTAGCTGCATCCAGAATTCATCTTTCTCGGCCACATTTGCATCTTCTGTTGGTCCATATACTTGGATTATGCTAATTTTCTCTTCCAGGTCTAGATCTACTCTTATTATTCTAGGGCTAATGGCTTTCCAACTTCTAACTCTGGTGTTGGTTTCTTCATCTATTACAATAGCCACTCCACCGCAAGCTCTCCTTCCATCAGCTACTCCTGAGTATCTCATTACATATCCCTCCTCAAGAACTCTCTCTCCTACACCCCTTCTTCTCGTTTCGCATATACCCAACACCTTGATCTTATACTTTTTCATCTCCTCTACCATCTCTACCTCTTTCCCAGTCAGTGTCCGAATGTTCCATGTCCCAAATCTGATAAAGTGGCTTGTCCGTTTATTCCGTAAATTCCGGTCCCGTCCGAGGCTAGTTGTAGTTCTTTGAATCAGCTTTAAACCAGATGTGTATCTATGGTTATTATATTAAAAATTGCTTTTTCATATCATATACAGTTCAATAATTATATTCTTAGTCTATATTATATAAATTCATCTATAATTTTGCTGTATTGTAAGCTATCGTATATAAGTGTAGAAGCCAGTATATATTGTAATCTACATAAATAAAGTACTCAATCAATTCTTCCCCCCCCCCGGATACTCACTCTTCCCTATCTTCCCCCCTGAATTTGAAAATTCTCTATTCCTTCCCCTCTCTCTTAATAATTACTCTTCCAAACCTTTCCCCCCCCTGAATTCTGAATATTCACATCCTTTCCTGAATCCTGAATTTCCACTCTTCTATTTCAACCCCGTCAATACCCATCCTTTTTCACTCTATCTCTATCATTACTCTTCAGATTATCAACTCCCCCCCTTCACACTTTGTGAGCAACACAGCCCCCACCCCAGACCTACCATCCCAAACACTTTGTACCAACACAGACCCGGTTCAATTAATAATATCAGGGGCGTGTTTTAATGAATCAGTGTGTTGTATTTTAGTGGGGTACTAGGTTTATAAAAGCAGTGCAGCATTTTGATACTAGCAGAGATGGTGTACTGTGTTTAGTGTTGTAATGATTGCGTGTGACTAAAAGCAGTACAGTATTTTGATACTAGCAGAGATGGTTGTACTGTTTTTTGACTGAGCGAAGTGAGGTCTGAGATTCAAGTCGACTGTATCGCATTTATCTTTTTGCTTATATGTTTAAATGTTTATATGCTGCGCATTTACAGCGAAACGCAGCAATAGATTGTCATGAAATTTGACAGGTATGTTCGTTTTTACTTTACCATAGGTAAGGAAAGTATTGCTTTCCGAAAAAATTAAGGTACCCCAATTTCTAAATTTCTATACGTTTCAAGGTCCCCTGAGTCCAAAAAAGTGGTTTTTGGGTATTGGTCTGTATTTGTGTGTGTGTGTGTGTGTGTGTGTGTGTGTGGTGTGTGTGTGGTGTGTGTGTGTGTGTGTGTGTGTGTGTGTGTGGTGTGTGTGTGTGTGTGTGTGTGTGTGTGTGTGTGTGTTGTGTGTGTGTGTGGTGTGTGTGTGTGTGTGTGGTGTGTGTGTGTGTGTGTGTGTGTGTATGAGTGTATGTGCGTCTGTGTACACGATATCTCATCTCCCAACTAACGGAATGACTTGGAATTTAGAACTCAAGGTCCTTACTATATAAGGATCTGACACGAACAATTTCGTTAAAATGCGATTCAAGATGGCGGCTAAAATGGCGAAAATGTTGTCAAAAACAGGGTTTTTCGTGATTTTCTCGTAAACGGCTCCAACGATTTTGATTAAATTTATACCTAAAATAGTCATTGATAAGCTCTATCAACTGCCACAAGTCTCATATCTGTAAGATTTCCAGGAGCTTCGCCCCATCTATGCAAAGTTTGATTTTAGATTCCCAAAATTATCAGGCTTTAGGTACAATTTAAACAAAAAAATCCAATTGGAAAAGATTGAGCATAAAAATCTCTACAATTAATGTCAAGTAACATTTTCACCTAAAATTCAAAATAAGCTTGAAATCCGAGAAAATTATATTATTTCAATTGCAAACTGTTGGCAACTGTTGATTCTATTAAATCATTCACTATGAAGAGATAGCAAACTTCGTGTGTCCCCAGCGTTATTGTCCTGTCACCAGCTGGCTTGGATCTTTGAATAGTAGACTTGAGATGCGTGGGAACACTAGCGTCAGATGATAAATTTTCATAACGGCAAGGAAATGTAGTGTGAGTGCGCCCACACCAGATTTTTGAATTTCGCGTCGACCTATACATGAGGTTTTCAAAAATTTTGCATTTAAGGATAATACAAAGGAGAAGGAGTTTCTTTCGAACACCGAAATTATCGTACAAATCAGACTATAGAATCATTCATCATAAATCAGCTGTCTAGTGGACTATAATACTACCCGTTCAAAAACATCGAACATCTTGAAATGTATCTTTCCATCAACGTTAGTAGACAGTTGCCTACTCCCTACTAACTTTGTCTTTCCATAAGCTGAGGCTATGATTCTAGTTTGGAATTTGGAGTTATTGATAGAGAACATTTTTTTTACATTTTTCTTTTTCAATCTGATGATTAAAATTGCATCAAATATTTTTGAAAAGAAATTGATTTCTAAAATCATGAAAAGTGAGAAATGAAGTTTGTAGGAAATCAGCATAATGGTAGTTTATTTTGTTAATTTCAACACACTGATTTTTCGCCAACACAACACAGAATGTTCTCTGATGGGTTGATTGGATTGGTGTATCGACGGCAGCCAGACCTGATAACAGCACTCACATTCACATTCCGGGACGACGATAGGACAGAAAGCTCTATGTTAATAATTTAGGATTTTTTCTAGACATTTTAAATTGATAAATTATTTATTTATTTTTGAGAAAACATAACAATAGGTCAATGTAACTTACTGAGCGCGAGGTCTACTGTTCACAGAACTACTAGTAGTATTGTTATGATTGCGTGTGACTAAAAGCAGTACAATATTTTGATACTAGCAGAGATGGTGTACTGTGTTTAGTGTTATAATAATTGCTTGTGACTAATCTGTGCTGAGGTTTTGGTTGTGTTAGGGGTGAGGGGGCGCTGTTAACATCACTCGAGTATTGGTTAATGGGATGTTTTTGAAGAGGTGGGGAAGATTGGAATTCGTAAATAATTGCTCAGATGAATTGTGGGATGTTGTTTTTGGGAATGGTATGTCAGTTTTCAAACAATCGTTAGTAGATCAAGCATGTAGGGTTGCTATTTCAGAATCAATTTGAGTGGTTATCAGTTAAAGTAATCTCTTCTCCTGCAACAATTCAAATCCAATCATGGAAAGTACATTTTTCTAATTCAATCTCAGTGTACCTATTTATTGAATCACACATATTGAAAAAAGAATGAAGAACAACAAGCACTACAGTGTAATTCCTTCTGTTCCTAAATTGAGTTCAAAAATTTGTGAAAGTATGCTTGTTCAATATAATATTAAACTACAGTATATCTCGGATCAATATAAATTCAAATAGAGGAGTGATTGACACAGTATTAACTCACATCTGATAGCTCAGAATAGATAAGTGACGTTCTATCTGTACATCAGTTGGAATGATGTCCACTTGAAGTCAGCTCCACCGATTGATACTTACAGGAATTGAAGAAAACTACATCCTTATTTACTCCACCAATATGAGTGATCATTAGCTTGAGATAATTTGGCTCAGAGGAGTCGTTAACTTCTCTTACGCTACATGATTGATGAAAACTTCCTATGATAATTTTAATTTTTTTCATCCTATCTTACAGCAGTATTCATTTTGAGCCTGGTTAGAACGGAATCAGTACAGTGCGTCTTATCGCTTTTAGTTCCCCCCCCCTCTCTCTACCAAACTCTGTCTATCTCCGAGGAGGAGTCAAAGGGTGCTATCTCCCGGCAGAGCTGGCTGAGACCCCAGTCATCGTTACAACCGCATCGAGTAAGTCAATCCACATTTTATGTATTTTCCTTGGTATTTTGTAAACCCCTCAAAGTTACCCCGCGTCGTTCAGAGCCTATAAGCATAATAAATCCTCTGATATATATTAATCTACTCTGATAAACTTTCCAATTACTATTATTATTGCTGACAACACTCTCCGGTGAGATCGAATCCTAGCTTATTGAACTCCTAGCAATCCTATAGAATTGACTAATTCTCTCAATTATGTTTTCAAACAATATACTTTTAAGCTGAGACTATAGCAAAATTTACTCATCTTTTATAAAAGTATTCATTGGATACTCACATTCTTGTATTGCTTGGAGAGACGAAGTCAAATTGGTATGATATAATTTCAATGAAAACACGACTCACCTGAAAAGTAAGAAAAACACCGTTAGAATAAAATACAAGAAATATTCATGGCACAGTTTGATAATTCTTGGTAAATTCGGTTGTATCATAGAGAAGCAATAGTGTTAGTAGATATCCCATGGTATAGGGTGTTAATGTCGCAACGTTTACTGTTAACTCAAGCCGATAGTCCACGTATTTACAAGTGTTTCTTCAATGGTTCCAAATTTTTTTAAATAACTCGAAAGTATTAGTTTCAACTGGTAATTGAGTAGAACATTACTCATCAATTTATTGATTCAAGTCATCTAAATTCAAAATTTATAGTTTTCATGTTTACTTTGAACTAAAAATTTATAAAAATTGTACACGTGAAATTCTAACCTTATCTTGGACTTTGTCACCTATAAATTTGGAAGAAAAATAGCACAAGGACTACCTTATTATTTTATCTACCAATGTTATTACATTAGTGCTATTTGCATTGTAAATGAATAAATAAATCAATGAATAAAATGAATAAATTTCTTTTCCGTGGAGCAGTGTGACGCTGGTAGTCCCATATTGTGCCATCCAAACACCATAACCTCAACAAAAGAGTGGAAATCGAAATTATCGACAGTAATCTGCTTGAGATAACAGTAAAATTTGTGACATAAACGCCCTATACCATCGGATATCTACTTACGCCATTGTTTCTCTATGGTTGTATGTATTGATTAGACGTATTAATTAAACCAAATCTATCGAGTTTCAACACTGAATAGAATGAAAGAAGAACATTTTTTATTTGGCGGACTCAACCTTGACTAGAAATGACTAAAAAGTCAAGATTCATTCAAGGATTTCACAAAAATTTATCTAGAGATTGATCTAGATATATATATAAAAGCGAAATGGCACTCACTCACTGACTGACTGACTGACTGACTCACTCACTCGCAGAACTAAAAATCTACTGGACCAAAAACGTTCAAATTTGGTAGGTATGTTCAGTTGACCCTTTAGAGGCGCACTAAGAAATATTTTGGCAATATTTTAACTCTAAGGGTGGTTTTCAAGGGTTTAAATTCGTCTTTTAGCATGTATATTCTTCTTCTCCCAATCTCTTAAATTATAATTGAAATTTCCATAACATATGTTACTATAGAATTATAATCTAGATAGAGTACCTCTTCGAAACAGTTGTTAACTGGTAACTAAATTAATAATTTTGTCAGGTTGGCATTAAGTTGAGTTGACTTTGTTAGGTTGGCACCAAATTGAAGATTGAAATGCATTTATCGAGGAAAAATTGATTGGGCACTGCTACTTCAATCAGAGCTATACCTGGGAATATTATATTACTAGCCGTCCGGCTCGCTTCGCTCGCCATATCCGTTTAGCGAGACGTTTAATCTGGATCCCCGACTGGATCGTCCTAATTAATATATGATAAAAATGCTCAAATGAAAAATGCAGGCGAGCGAAGCGAGTCTGCTGATCTCATTCTTGGACGATCCAGTCGGGGGTCCAGGGGGCGGAGCCCCCTGGTTAGACGGATATGGCGAGCGAAGCGAGCCTGACGGCTAGTAAGATTATAAAACTGAACGAAAAATGGTGACCAAAGCAAGTATGAAAACTCATCCCAAACTACACCGAACCACTTCTCAAAATGAACTACTCTCAGTTTTAAACGAACTATGATACCTCATGCTATCGTACTCAAGTCCGACCCAGTATTTAAATTTCGCAGTTTGTAACCCAGTCTAACCCAATATTTAAATTTCACAGTTTGTAAACAAGACAAAGCTCTCTAGCCTGCAACGATGACGATACCCTTGGAAAGGTCTGTAGTTCCGGAAAATTCAGTTCCGTTCTAGGGCAGAATTCAACTATTCTTCTCCTTCTCTCACCCTATTAAACTATTCCTCCTACTTCCCCCTTCCTATTGAACTATCCCCTCTACTTACCCCTCCTATAAAACTATTCTCCCTCTCCTCCATGGCTGATAAGAGTTAACCTTGTGACACGCCATCTCATTATGCAATCTACAGCCCACTTGAAATGCCTCGGGAAAGCTGACTCAGTCCAGTTGGTCTGGGCATAACCCACTTTCACCTGTTTTCTATTCTCACTAACTTCAGGGAAGGGGTATTCAAACCTAGTAAGATTTTCTGGCATGAGGGTTACTGTATATGCACAGACAAAGTTGAACGCTGATCTGGGTTCACATGAAGATATGGGCGCATTATTTATTAATAAAAACAATATTAAAATCTTGAAGCACCCTTTATTTTTAAAAAAACTTTTAAATAGTTCAACAACTAGTTTCGGTGATCACACCATCGTCAGGTTTCACCGGAACTAGTTGTTGAACTATTTTAAAGTTTTTTTAAAAAATAAAGGGTGCTTCAAAATTTCTATTAATTTAAGAATTAGCCCATGTGAATGAAGTGTTTTTGCATTATTTATGACTAGCAGATAACCCGTGCTCCACAAGAGTTTAATTAAATACTTGACAAACTAAAAAAGTAAAAAAGTTGACCTACTGAAATCTTGAAGAATTTAAAATAGGCCTATAACCATCATCGGTATATTGAGAATCTATATTATCAAAAATTTCAAGTTCACTCCAGTAGTTCATACGTGATGATACGTCATTTGTGAATTTTCTATCCCGAATGTATATTTAAAACAATTCTTTCCACAGATGGAAATAAATAAAAAATGCCAATTAATAAATAATTATTAATATCGGGGCTCCGAGCTTTGCTGTAGAGTACAAAAGCATAGAAGCATAAATGCATAGTTTATATTTATTCATACACATAATTCTTCCAATTGATTGGGGAAGGACCAGCAGGTACAGCCCAAAACTGTATCTTCCCCGAATTTAGATATATAAACTATAGTTCAAGAAGTAGGTTATGTTCCATACAATTTCGAATTCAAGTCCAATTAATTTTCAGTCCAAATGTTTGAAAAGAGAAAATTTTGAGTTTTGATTGACAAAATAACACTCACTTATCACTTGAAACTGTAAATTATGAATAATTTTACCTTTCAAACCCATAAGGTAACTTCATCTTTTAGGTCGTGTTTATATTTTACAGCTATTTTTGATTTTCCACAGAATCACTCGCTCACTTTTCACTATCCACAGACGACAAAAGTCTCAGCTGTTTCAGCCAAGGATGAATTATCCTTTTAATGTCGTTCAGTGAGTTTACCCGAGGATGAGACCTAGTGCAATGGAATTTGTATATTATAAACCTACTATGTTTCAAGTTTCGTGGAAATCGTTAGAGCCGTTTTCGAGATCCGTTGAACATAAATAACCATATATAAAAATCTACAAATAACCAGATATAAAATTATAGACAGATATACAGAAATTGCTCGCTTAATATAATAGGATTATTATGAAACGAAAATCCCAGTTGAGTGCTGTAAATATTAAACTCCAAGTACTGGGTTCGATTCCAGGGCTGACAGATATTTTTTGTATAGTAGTGCTCATCGAATTCCCATCTAGCTGTTTACCATGTTGTCAATATTTACAATAGCAGAACTCTTCCAGGTGATTTACAGAATTTAATTGAGATTTCAGTTTAATAATAACAATTCTCTCCTTTATTATATTAGAGATGCACCTCATGAAGATTACAGGATTCTCCCACTCAGAAAAAACGTACAACCAGTAGTTCTGTGAATAGTAGACCTCGCGCAGTTATAGACCACAGCCTCCTCTTATACTTTCCATCAAAGTAAATCCTGTCTGAATGTCGTGTCGGCAAGATATCGGTGTGAAAACGATAATGGCTGTTGGGGTTGGTGTATCAAAAATGCTAACTTCAAAAACTAATCTTCTTCAAGACATACTGGCAACAGGACAGCCCGAGTTCAAAGCAGAGAAAGTTTGTAAGTTATTGCATGGAATCAATAGTGCATAAAAAATGCATGCGATGAGGCATGCAATTAATAGTCCACACAACACATGATTTTTTATCAAGTTACATCGAGATATCAATTGCATGCTATGACGCATGCAATCAATAATCCACTCGACAGCTGGTTATTTATGATAAATAATACTCTTTAGTCTGATTTTTACTGTAATATTGGCGTTAGAAGAAGACTCCTTTTCCTTTTGTATTATCCTTAAAATGCAAAATTTCAAAAAACCTCATGTATACGTCGACGCGAAATTCAATACCTGTCAAATTTCATGGAAATCTATTGCCACGTTTCTCCGTAAATGCGGAACATAAATAAAGAGTAATGCAAAACCGTCGACTTGAATCTTAGACCTCACTTCGCTCGGTCAAGTAGTATCAGATCATTTATTTTCAACTAGAAAACCAGCTCATAAACTCCAACTTTACCTGCTCATCTACATTCAATACACCTCATAGAGCCTATTAAATTCCCAACCTTATCAAACAATCAATAATGTGAGTAAACATCCACCTATCTACATTGTTTATCTACCTCAGCGTATTGTTTCCGCATACTATTAACCTCATCATTCAACCGATACAACAAGTAATTACCCTAAATTAGCATTGCAGATTCATCAAAACTTCTCGCAAAACAACAAAATTTCAATGTCGAAACGAGTTTAACAGGAACTGTACGGTAGTAATGGTTGTAATGTCGATGGTGGTTAATTTGGAGGGGAAATCAGGGGTGGCGGTTAAATTCACCCCATTTTGTCAGAAACACAGAGCAACAAACTCTACAAAATGGGATGCTGCTATGAGGTTTGGGACTGTTGTCAGTGTTGGTTGAATAGCAGGCTTTGATGTTTCTAATCAAGACAACTGACAAAATGAACTGAATCTGACTTTAGTTTTGCTACGCTGTGGCAGATTAGCTGTGCAATCTACAATCTACTAACACACAGACACTAATCTACAAACACACTGACACACATTCATGCACTTACACTGACACAAATACACAATAACAGACGTACAAACACAATACAGTCTCACCACTACACTGACAACTAATTAACACGACCCACATTTGTGGGACCCACAGAAGGTCCTCGTCATTAAATTTTTGCGGGTGGGGGGGGGGTGGAAAAGGGAACAGTGGAGGGGAAGAGGGTAACGGAAGTGTTCTGTTCCAAATTACAGACACAACGCGTCCAATTTTCCAGTTTTTCCCCTCGCATTTCTGAATGTTTTTCCGGATCTCTTTGCAAACTACCCCCCTCCGTCCATGACACCAGGGTTATAATGGTTCAGGTGTAAATGGCCTGCTATATTATGCTCTCTGTTGTTTAACTTTTCGTGTGGTTTCTTTCGTGTTTCATATTTCTTCGAGTTGTGTCTTTCCTCTTTTGTTCATTTTATTCCGTTTTATGTCTCACTTTATGTGAATTTCTGCAATGTAAAATTTTTCTTCTATGTTTGGTTTTGAAGCATCTACATTTAAAAGTCTATTTTGTAAAAATAATTAAAAACTGAAAATTTTGTGAAGTGAAAAACTACAAGACTTAACCTGTTTCGGACTATGGTTTGTTCATTTTATTCCGTTTTATGTCTCACTTTATGTGAATTTCTGCAATGTAAAATTTTTCTTCTATGTTTGGTTTTGAAGCATCTACATTAAAAGTCTATTTTGTAAAAATAATTAAAAACTGAAAATTTTGTGAAGTGAAAAACTACAAGACTTAACCTGTTTCGGACTATGTGTACCTTATCTAAATTTGGGAGAGGAATAGCACAAAGTTACCTCATTTTTTCTCTCCCTATAATTTTTAATGATGTACTTATTGTATGAATCAATAAAGAAAGAATTTTCTTTTTATTCAATTTCATCTGTAGTTTTGACAGACCGTTTGCACAGTAGAAGCTGGAACTGTATTGGATCAGATGCTAGATTGAACTCAAAAAGTACCACATTATAACAAACGAGACTCAATATGGAGTTAATCCAGTTTCAAATGAGAACTGGTACTGTGCTAACGGCACTAAGAATACTAATAAAATTTTTACATCATTTTTCTGTGCATTTATATTTTGTTCATCAAGTACTTGGATTATTGATGAAATTCAACATCCATAGATTATAATCCATCAACAGAAATGTTTCATTTGTAATGATGTTATTGGATTAAAAAATATATTTTTCGCCACACTGCACAGAAAGCAACTGTTTTCCAGTCCCTACGTAGATCTGAAAGACATTGTTTGCAGACGACTCTCGTCTGACGTCAGAACAGGTTTCTTTCCGAAAGAGTACCCTTTCCAGCCGCTAACATGGAACTAAGAAAGGTGATCAAAAGACAGCTGATCAAAAAACTTTTCATTATTTGTGTTCATTATTCAATAATTAAAACATTTATAATAATATCATCTTATTGTCATTTGAAAGAATAAAAAAAGTATAAACTCAACCTCCCACATAATCTTTTAGGTTATTTAGATAAATCAGAATAAAAAATAGAAATACTTGGACAATTTCCTCATATTCAGATTACCTCAGATTTGCTAGAGCTATCACCTTCCACTTCTGCTTTCGGAAGTGCTTAGTAAACAACTATTCTCATATATATATTGTTTATTTTTGTGTGTGGCGAAAAATAGCGTTCGCACCACGGGCAAAAATGTTTTTCCGGCCTCGGACTTGAAAACCGATTTCGAGCCGGAAAAGTCTCATTTCCTGCTCTAGGTGCGAAATATACTATCTTGTGCTTCTTTTTCCAGTCACGCCAAAAACTATTGTATTTTAATGATTATTCTTAGTTATAAAAATATTTCTTGTGTTTAGCAATAAATTCATTATTCGTTCTAAGGCTAATTACTAATACTAATATACCAGTGAGCCAGTAATATACCAGGAGAGCGGGAATGACAAAGTCATGGCATAAGAATAACGGACCAATGACAGCAAGCCACGCCTCCCAGCTCCCCATACTCTCTTCCGATTAGTGGATTGGATCCGCCTACTGGTGTAGTTCTTATTTCTGCAAGTAGGTGGCACCAGCTACAGGATAATAACTGTAAACCTCATAAAATCTAACTCCTGATAGCACAAGTAATACCTCAATTTCACTGTGATTTAACTATTGAGTATTCAAAGTATTTCAAAGGGTTGAGGAAAAGCTATCTCTCTTGCGTATTTTAAAGGACAGACGGCATTCTTGGCTTGGCCATGTATTTAGACACAACGAATTCACGTTAAGAATACTAGAAGGTATGATAATTGGACAAAGGGCTCGTGGAAGACCCCGGCTACAATATTGAATGAAAAAGACTATTAGTGGTTATTAAACCGGTTATTAAAAGATCGGTTTCGGTTATTAGTGATAAACTCGTTTATCAGAGATTGACAATGGTGTAATAACCGAGACCGGTCTTTCTAATTATCAATAAATCAGTAGTTTTTTTGACAATTTCTTAGCCTTTTTCATTCAATATGAATAATTACCACAATATCAGCTTCTCAACTACACAAAAAAACAAAACCGGCTACAATATTTGAAGCAAGTAACCAAAGGGATCCAGTGCTACATAAACTGCCAATCGAATGATTGAAGCTAAAGAAGTGAAGAGGAATGAGAAGAAGAAGAAGAAGAAGAAGAAGAAGAAGAAGAAGAAGAAGAAGAAGAAGAAGAAGAGAAGAAGAAGAGAAGAAGAGAAGAAGAAGAAGAAGAGAACGAGAAGAAGAAGAAGGAAGAAGAAGAAGACGAAGAAGAAGAAGAAGAAGAAGAAGAAGAGAAGAAGAAGAAGAAAAGAAGAAGAAGAGAAGAAGAAGACGAAGAAGAAGAAGAAGAAAAGAGAAGAGAAGAAGAAGAAGAAGAAGAAGAAGAAGGAAGAAGAAGAAGAAGAAGAAGCGGAAGAAGAAAAAAGAAAAGAAGAAGAAGAAGAAACTATTGAGCCCCCTGGGCTGGAGAACTCGCTTATGAACGGATGTACTGATTTTGAAATCGGCAACTTTCAATTACATTATGTGAATCTATAGAATAGATTGTATTTGGAAGTTATTTATCTCAGTGTAATCTGAATAGTGATCTGAACAGTTTAATTCCTTCTGCTCTTGAAGCAAACAGTCAAACATAAGAGCCAATCTCCCTACAGTAACCAGAAACCTCAAGCTGTAGCAAAGCAGTGTAACAACAGTCTGGAAAACAACAGTCTGGAATTTCCAAAGCTCATCACTGTCTCTCTCTCTCCTCACTCATTCTCTCCCTCACATTCACTCCCTCTCTCACACACACACACACACACTGTCCCACTCATCGCTATCTCTCTAGCTCTCACTCGCTTTCTCCCTTTGTCGGGTAACAGCAGTGCTTAAGGGGAGGAAGGATATAATTCTGGCAGCCGGCCGCTGAGCGCCCAGTTTAACATAGGGTGAAAAACTTATCAATCGATTACAAGCCTCATAGTAGTGCTCTCGAGAAATGGTTATATTCAAATCACGCAGTTTTATAGAGGCTTTCATTTGATGTTAAAATCAACTCAATATGATAAGTGGTCAAGTTTTTATTTGTGAAAAATAACTGTTAAATTCCCATAAGGAAATCGTCCATTTGGTGAAAACAATAATGATGATTACTATGTTGTTTTTTAATGGATAATAAAATTGAAAATTGCTCAATGAAGTTCAACATTTTCTTTGTGATTCCAATGTTTGAAACACGAAGATTTTATTTTTTGGAAATTGTTAAAAAATAAATTTATAAATGCCTGCAAAACTGCATTTAGCCGCCTGCATGGTAGTTCCGGCGTTCTCCGAGGGAGGGTAGCACTAGAGAGAAGAGAGAAAGTATGAGAGGAGGGATATCACCTTCCTTTTCTACTCAGAAGGGCTGGTAGCAGGATAACAAGTTTGTATTTCTATACCTTTCACCCAAAATAGACTGATTAGTAGAAACGACCTACTGAGAGAAGAGAGTGAGTGAGAGCGGGAGTGAGTTTGTGTGAGTGTGTGAGCGAGGGAGTAGTGTGAGAGTCTCATCATAAGTATAGTAGAAAAACACTATTGTTCATTCACAAAACTTTGTAAGCTAGTTGAGGAATTTTGTCTTTCAAGTGACTTCGACTGTCTTCTGTCGCCTTGTCGACTAGGAATAGGAAATCATTAGTGTTTCGAATACGAGCAACAAGAAAGGAAGTGGCTACTCATCTAGGGGTCACTATTGAAAAATGTGGTCTCGTCATTGACAATGAGCATTGTTTTCTTGGAGCGAGTCCTGACGGTCTTATAAATAATGATGCTACAGTGGAAATAAAGTGTCCATCATCTGCGAGAGAACCAGACGATGCTATTAGAAATAAGAAAGTAACATTTTGGAGGGTTGAAAAGAATGGGGAAATAGGGGTCATAAATGAAAACCATGATTTTTATTACCAATTCCAAGGGCAGCTGAGAGTGACAGGTCGGCAATTATGCTATTTTGTGCTGTGGACACCAAAAGGCATAAAAGTTGCAAATACTGCTAGAGATGCAATTTTTTGGGAAACAAAAATGTTTCCCAAATTGGAAAAATTCTATATGAACTGCCTTCTGCCAGAAATTGTAGATCCAAGGAATGATAGATCTACGCCCATAAGGAACCCGCCCTACATTGAAAAGGAAATTGAAAAAGCAAATCAGAATAAACTCGAAAAAATTAAAAACAAAACTGAGTGAATCAGTCCGTATGGGGTTTTTGTGAATATATGATAGTCTTTAAATATAAATAGTCAATAAATGTATATTATTCAATAAATATATATTATTTATAATTATATAATAGCCATAAATAAATAAGACATGCATGTTATCCATTTATTGTTAAATTAAAAGGAAACATTTTCTGCATTTCCTTTGTAAATTTTATTGAAAATAGAACTTGAAATTGTAATGAATTTTGATAATATGAATAAACATTATTTCTCATCATAATCTTTATTATAGGTTGATGTTATAACAATTATGTGAAATCAATATTTGTAAAGTTTTCAATATAGAACAAAATTATCTATTTTCCTTCTGAAATTCTCTTTTCATTAGATGTATTACCTTACACTGATTTTTATTGATTTCAATAAGCATTTTAATTTACTTCAATAACAAATCAATGTTATCACATACAGTGGTGTAATACAATAGTTCCCTAGTATTATAATTCTTTGTTATTATATCAGGCTATAAATACCTTTTTCCATTGCATATATTTCCACCAATAAATTAATTGATGGAAATACCATGTAATACATGGAAATACCATGTATTACATGGAAATGTAACTCATGGGAAAATGTATTAAATCTTTCTGCATACGAGTTTTCATAAGTTCGAATATATATTTGATGATATTCCATGATAGTTATATACTATTCAGAACCTTACCAATTTTCAACCTTTGTTTTTCTTATTGGTCTCAATGTTTCCAAATCAATGTAGGAATTTGCCACACTGCGTAAAATAAATATAATTTCAAACTTTGTTCATTATTCAATCAATCAAAATAGTTATTTATTTATCATTGCATATATACAATGTAAAAAGTGTGAAAATAAATATAATATAATTTGCAATAATCTGTTCAGAAAGTCTTATATTCAATAAATACATTTATTGTATTGTATCCAAATATAAGGTTTGAACTGAAATGATTAGAATTATCAGTGTATTGAGGTTTCAGCTGGATATGTTTATACTTTCACACTATTTAATGTTGCTTATAGTCGAATATGATTTCTAGTGAAAATCATTTACAAGCTTCAAGAATGAAGACTAAATTTTGGCCGCTATGAGAATTCTAGGAGCTCCAGGCTACTAAAGATTTTTTCACAAACACACTGAAGACTAGACAGACAGTCATTCATCAGACAATAGACAGGCATTTCAACAATCAATTGGTTACGGTCAACTGCAGACTTGTGTGGAGGGTTGATGGCTTTGTATTTTCACTCCCAAACGCTCTCTCTCATAGCGCTCTCACTTCTCACTCAGAAAACTGTACTGTTTTTAGCCCTACACTGGTTCGTGCGATAGACTAAAAATTTTACTCCCTTCCGGGCCTTAATTCTCAAAGCTCCTATCAGTCTGTCTCCCTCATTCTATCCTCTCTCGCTCCTTCTCACTTATTCTCCTTCTCTCACTCACTCCTTCTCACTCATTCTCCTTCTCTCACTCTATCTCCCTTACACTCCCTTACCCTTATTTTTGGTAGAGAGCTAGTGGGAAGGATACTTCGAATATTCTTTCCGAAGAATGGACATTGGAATGGACTTCTATTATATCTATAGTTATTACAAAATTTTTTTTCATATCATATACAGCTCAATAATTATTTTCTTAGTTTATATTTTTGTAAATTCATCTACAATTTTGCTGTATTGTAAGCTATTGTATATAAGTGTATAAGCCAGTATATAAGCCAGTAATTGTAATCTACATAAAGTACTCAATCAATCAATCAATCTCTTAATCATACTCTTTCTCTCTTTAACTCTATCTCTTTCTCACTCACTCGCTCTTTCTCTCTCTCTCTCTCTCTCTCTTTCTCACTTTCTCACTCTTCTCTCTCTCTCACACTCCCTCTCTCTCACTCGCCTTATGTATCTAATCTAATCTCTGTCTCTCTGTTGGATAACAACAGTCCGTGATTCTCAAAGCTCATATCGGTCAGTCTCTCTCATTCTATCTCTCTACCACCATCTTCCTCTTCCTGTCACCCACTCTCTCTCCTTTCCACTCTCTCTCAGTCACTCTTTCACTCCTCTCTCATTCCCTCTCACTCACTCGCCCTCCCTCTATATCTCTCTCCCTGTCTATTTTTTCTCACACACTAACTCTCTCACCTTCTCTCTCTCTCTCACTCTCTCTCTCTCTCTCTCTCTCTCTCTCTCTCTCTCTCTCTCTCTCTCTCTCTCTCTCTCTCTCTCTCTCTCTCTCTCTCTCTCTCTCTCTCTCTCTCTCTCTCTCTCTCTCTCTCTATCAAAGTTTTGGTAAAGAGCTAGTAGGGAGGATATTTTTAATATTCTTTCCGAAGATGGACATTGATATGTCCAAAGCTCCGCCATTTATGTATATGCATAACAATATAATATTTATAGTTTTATATTACAAATTGCTTTTTCATATCATGCACAGTTCAATAATTATTTTCTTAGTCTATATTATGTAAATTCATCCATAATTTTGCTGTATTGTAAGCTATTGTATATAAGTGTATAAGCCAGTATATATTGTAATCTACATAAATAAAGTACTTAATCAATCAATTAATCTCCTTCATTCTCTCTTTCACTCTCTCTATCTATCTCTCTCACACTCTGTATCTATCTCTTTCTCACTCTCTCTCTCGCTCTATTTCTTTCACTCTCTTTCTCTCTTTCTCTATTATATTTGTTTACAATAATGTTCTTCCTTCTTCATTTATAGTAATATTTTTCAATTGTAATGAGGTTATACTTTTTTTGTCTTAGTTTTATATTTTTCAATTACCTTAACTGAGTTTACTTATTATTTTTCTTTTTTTTATATA
Organism: Nilaparvata lugens; assembly: GCF_014356525.2. NCBI lineage: Eukaryota > Metazoa > Arthropoda > Insecta > Hemiptera > Delphacidae > Nilaparvata > Nilaparvata lugens. The sequence continues at coordinate 36,245,522 of NC_052511.1, read as the reverse complement.
TTTGGAATATTATTTTTAATTTCGCATTGTATAATTGTAATGTACAGTATAAATAAATAGTTTGTGATATTTTCGAGCTCAAAATATTTAAGTGATTTTATTCTATATTTTGTGAATATTTGAAGTTTGGTTTGTTTTTAACGGAAGTTTTATTATCAATTAAACTAAATTTGAAATTCTTTGTTTCATTCTGATTCACAGTTTCAGATTGAAGATTTGGTGTTGAAATTGAAGTGAACATAACCTACATAATATTTGGACGATTTGTGACAAAATCAGGAAATTGAAGAAGTTTTGGGCAATAGCCTGTTTTTTCTTTTCCGACTATTGTATTGTTCGCTCTATCTAATAAATAAATAAATAAATGCAATAGGTTTTTCAAGACCTGGCATGTGAAAAATAAATCAATCAATCAATCTCGCGCTCTATTTCTCTCTCTCTCTCTCTCTCTCTCTGTTGGGAAACAACAGTCCGTGATTCTCGGAGCACATATCAGTCTGTCTCTCTCATTCTATCTCTCTCTGTCTCCTTCCCCTTCTTTATCTCTCTCACTCTTTCCTTCTCACTGTCTCACTCACTCTCCCCCACACTCCCTCTCACTAAGTCACTCACTCCCTCACTCCTTTTCACTCTTTCCCTCTCACTCACTCAATTACCCTCCCTCTGTCACACAACTCACTCTCTCTCACTCACTCTCTCTATCCCTCCATCTCTATCTATCTGTTGGCGCAACAATGTGCAAATAGCCTACATTCCAGGCCTCAATCACCATTCCAGTGGTTCCAGTGCAGCTGGAGTTTCAGAACATCCAGAACTCTCCTAATGGGTCAACTGTTGGCCAGTTGTCATACCACAACCCACCATATATAGCATAGCTGCCACGGTTTAATTCGTTCGCAACCAAACTATACAGCAGTTCAAATCACACACGCACATTACACATACTGTCAGACTCACTTCATACTGTCAGCATTATTTGAATGGGAAGCTATGACGAGGAAACCTGATAATACATCAAGTGAAGTGAATCTCACTATATACTCTCTCTCTCTTTCTCTCGTTCACCCCCACTTACACTCTTCCACTTTCTCTCTTTTCTCTTTCTTATATTTTATATCCTCCTTAGAGAATCGACATTTATTTCTTGAAACACCACCGATTTATGAAGTTACATCACAATATTATATTATCGTTATTCTAATTGCATTCAATCTTTATTCTCATAGATTGATTTTTTATACTTTGCGAAATTCGTTGAATAATATTAGCAGTAATAGTATATTTCGCACCTAGAGCAGAAAATGAGATTTTTCCGGCTCGAAATCGGTTGGAAAGATTGAGAGCCGGAAAAACATTTTTGCCCGTGGTGCGAACGCTATTTTTCGCCACACACAAAAATAAACAATATATATATGAGAATAGTTGTTTACTAAGCACTTCCGAAAGCAGAAGTGGAAGGTGATAGCTCTAGCAAATCTGAGGTAATCTGAATATCAGGAAATTATCCAAGTATTTTTATTTTTTTATTCTGATTTGTCTAAATAACCTGAAAGATGATGTTCAATTATGTGGGAGGTTGAGTTTATACTTTTTTATTCTTTCAAATGACAATAAGATTATATTATTATAAATGTTTTAATAATTGAATAATGAACACAAATAATGAAAAGTTTTCCGATAAGCTATTTTTTGATCACCTTTCTTAGTTCCATGTTAGCAGCTGGAAAAGGTACTCTTTCCGGCCTAGGCCGGAAAGAAACCTGTTCTGACGTCAGACGAGAGTCGTCTGCAAACAATGTCTTTCAGATCTACGTAGGGACTGGAAAACAGCTGCTTTCTGTGCAGTGTGGCGAAAATAATATAATCCAGTAAATATTGTAATATACATAAATAAAGAACTCTAATCTAATCTCTCTCTCATTTACGCTCAGATTAACCTTATATTGTCAGCTTTGCTCTCCATTGATATGAAATTCTGACTCAGTATCAGATGAATTTCTTGATAATAGAATCTCCCACACATCTACACTGAGACTCACGTCATCCAGTCAGCATGGCAGGTTGCATCAGCATGGTTAAATTTATTTATTTATTTATTCATTTACAATGCGAATGACACTAATGCAATAACATTATAGAAGATAAAATAATAAGTTAGTCCTTGTGCTATTTTTCTTCCAAATTTATAGGTGACAAAGTCCAAGATAAGGTTAGAATTTCACGTGTACGATTTTTATAAAATTTTAGTCCAAAATAAACATGAAAACTATAAATTTTGAATATATTTTGACTTGAATTAATAAATTGATAAGTAATATTCCACTCAATTACCACTTGAAACTAATACTATTGAGTTATTTTGAAAAATTTGGAGCCATTGAAGAAACATAAACTTGTAAACAGTAAAGCTCAGCTGACATGAGAAGCATTGATAAGAGCCGCTGTCTCACTCACTGATGAACTCTCTCGCTCATTCACACCTACATTTATACACAAACGAACATATGTTTAATTGTATGTATACATACAGTTATATATACAACATGACTGACGGAAATTGGAATGTGTGTTTATTGGTTGGCAATGGCGTTGGATGGCTGATTAGTTTGGGTTGTTTGCTGCTTGTATAGGTTCAGTGGATTATAGGTTCATTGACTACTGTTTAGAGATGGTTAGGGTTGGGATTTGAGTTGGTTGGGTTGAGATGTTCAGGAGGTAATTTCACGTCATAGGTTCACATAGTTCATTCACACTGTTGAATATTGTATTTTCAATAACATCCATACATAAAATTTGTCAATGTCTAAGGTTAGCCAATAACATTTGAACATGCATGATAAACACGCATACTACACCATTGTCTTCCATTGTTGTGTCATCACAGCTGTGATAACAGCGAAACACTTTGAGCAAAATCTTTACTCTTGTTCTACCGATAGTAGCCAGACTAAAACGGTTCTCCATGCAAGATAATTGTGTAAACTTGTTCAAAGAAAAAAACGATAACTCGCAATGAGTTTCACTTGTGTAAGTTGAGCTTACTCACAAAATAAAGAGATTATACATTTATTTATACATAGGCTACAATATAATTCTCAACTATGAATGATTGGGAAAGGAACAACAGGCTTAAAGCCCAAAACTGTTCCTTTCCCAAATTTAGATAGAAATTGTCCAAAAATATACTAGATATATATTTGTTCATAGATTATCCATTGAGTATTCCATGAAAGGTCCGCTTCAAAACATTATTACCACTCACACGAGAACTATTTCTTGAATTTATAGTAATTATTTATGCTTTATGAGAATGCTTTTATTTTAATTTGTAGAGCATAAGTGACATTTTTGATAATGATAACACTTTTGTAATGGGGTGACACTTTTGATAATGATAACACTTTTGTAATGGGGTGACACTTTTGATAATGATAACACTTTTGTAATGGGGTGACACTTTTGATAATAATAACACTTTTGTAATGGGGTTTGTTATCTAAGTGATGTAACAGAAAGAAACTTGATTTGATCTATTCAGGTTTTATCTCCTTATATACCATACTTGAGAATTTTGTGATAAAAATTTGCTTGATCAGGTTTTATTCAATGCCTAGTTCTACTTTTTCAGTATATTTCCTGCAGAATCAATAGATCCGGTTTGAGATAAAATTTGAGTTTGAGTCTTTTTGGTCTGAATTTGAGTTGGGTGCTTCAAACTAGAATTAGTAGTCACTTGTTGACTCTACAGTCAACATTTGAGCAATCCAACGATATTCAACATACATTCAAATCAATTCATACAGATTAAATACAAAATACATTAATTTTCATTTCAGATACATTTCCTGAACCCATCCGAGCACAGAACTCCAATCCCGAATAACCAATTATGAAACGGGTGCATTCAACTGTGTCGCTGTGTAGTGTGTATAGCTCACGGTTAGTCAATATCCCAAATCTGTGCAGCTCTATTTAATCGAATTAAATCATCCAGCAACAGTGAAATTGCTCTCAAATATGGATTGGTCTCCTCTCAATTATCCCCCTCCACTCGTCCCACGGGGTTTCCCTACTTTTTCACGCGTTCACTGATGAAACTTTATGGGCCTCTCAAACATTCACTCCAGTTTCATGTGATTTTTTGAATCAATTTTCCGATTCATCCTGTCGTAATCGACTTAGCCTGCATGAATCGATTGTTATGGGTGTATACTCGTAAGTATGAAGATACAACATGTTGGACGACATCAAGGAGGGGATGAGCTACTATGCAACGAAGCGACTGGCAGAGAGTAGAAGAGAGTGGAGGGCTGCTGCCATATAGAAGGACCTGCTTACGAGCAGAAAACTACAGACAGACAGACTCGTAAGTACTCGCTGAAGATAGAATGGAGTACATTGCCTTGAAACGCATCCATATTTTATAGAACCTTTGAATACTGTCAAAGAGGTGGAAGTCTTCAGTTTTTACTTTGGAGACTATACAACAATTAGAGGATATAACATAGAGGAAATATATCGAACATTATTCGTCTATAATTTTTGAACTAGATTGCTACCTTCAATCATCATTATTCTCTCAAATGTAATCTATTTTAACAATGAGGAGTCTACATTCCAATTTGTTTTCATACTGATTTTTTTTTCACTTTTTGTGTAGTTGAGAAGTTGATATTGTGGTAATTATTCATATTGAATGAAAAAGACTAAAGAAATTGTCAAAAAACCACTGATTTATCTACAATTAGAAAGACCGGTTTCGGTTATTACACCATTGTCAATCTCTTATTCTGAACATCAACACCAATTCAATTTCATTCATGTTCCACAAGTAGTAACGTGCGCTGAGGCCTATGAATGAATTGGAGACCCTTTGGTTGTGTAATCGATGCGTTTTGTGTTGGTGTTGTAGGTGGTAGTCTGGTAGATATTGATATTGAATGGAAACACTATTGATATTGTGAAAACCACGAATTCATGTAAACAATTCAAGATTGTTACATCATTATCAATCTAGTTAACTGGAAGCTTAAACATTTGAGCAGCAAAATTATAGTATGGCCCTACGATTGTTTATTGTTTTTAAAGGGACGGATTCACGGATCCAAAGGTTCAAATAACCCCACACGTCAACCGAAGCTTATTATGTTCCCAAGTCGTATGTTAGTTAGGCAAACCAAAACCTGTGTTCTTTACAAGAACCAGGAGTTTTTCCCTTTACTAACATTCCATTCATCACCTGGTTGCAACCCTTGTCGCAATCCAGTGTGATATGCTTGGCAGTCTCTTCAGACTGATTAGTCCTCGTGACCTACGTGAGTTCCACTCCTGGCCTTCTTTGTAGGTCCTTCCGCTGAGGAAGGGGCGGCCAAGTTACCTCTAGGGCACCCGGCGCCCGGCCACCCTCGACTCAGCTTTTTGATCCACATTTGTATCTGGAGTTTCACCCATTTCTGGTCTCTTGGTTTTTTTTCCGCCCCTCCGAAACTGTGCAGGGTCAAAAGCCTCACCTCTCCCAAGAAGTTTTGCCCTTCTTTGAGCAGTAGTGAGTTTTGGCCATACGATAGGCCATTAGCTATCGAACAATACAGGTTGAGCTCTACTGTCATTGGTCGAGACTAGACACGCCCAAGTATTCAAATCCAGTTTAGCCCTATACTAACATTTCATTCATCACCTGGTTGCAATCCAGTGTGATATGCTTGGCAGTCTCTTCAGACTGATTAGTCCTCGTGACCTAAGTGAGTTCCACTCCTGGCCTTTTTGAAGGTCCTTCCGCTGAGAGAGGGGACGCCAAACTGCCTCTAGGGCGCCCGGCGCCTGGCCACCCTGGACTCAGCTTCTTGACCCACATTTGTGCCTGGAGTTTCACCCATCTCTGGTCTCTTGGTTTTTTCTTTTTGCGCCTCCGAAACTCTGCAGGGTCAGAAGCCTCACCTCTCCCAAGAAGTTTTGCCCGAATGGCCGCCCTTCTTTGAGCAGTCAGTAGTGAGTTTTAGCCATACGATAGGCCATTGGCTATCGAACAATACAGGTTAAGCTCTATTGTCATTGGTCGAGAGTAGACACGCCCAAGTATTCAAATATAGTCTAGCGTGTGTAGTCTCGGCCAATGACAGTATAGCTTCATTAGTCAACAGATAATGACCAGACCAATCATAGGGCTTCACCCAAAATATTTTTGCAACCCATCTGCCATTTATTCGTATTAATCCAGCTCCCCTCGATAAGATTTATCTAAACTTGTTCATCTAGTCTTTTATTATACTGTTTCTTCTATCGTCTATATTATCATCAATGCTCGCCCTCTTCTAGAAGTTAAGATTATCATAAGAATAGTAAAAAAGAAGAGCTTCAACATTTCCAGCTTCAAAATTCGATCCTCCAAGATTGATGACACACAACACAGCAACAAATTAATCAACAAAATCAGTCGACTTGATTAACGAATCCAGTGTCCTGAGCAGACACTGTTATATCCATCAATCTAATAATTTATAGAACAGAGAATGAACAACAACATTGCACCAGGCAAGTCAACTACTGACAAGAAGTTGCAACATTCTGATGGTCGTCTTACATCTTACGTCTTACAACAATAGGGCAAGGTGGGTGGTTGGATAGACTTCATTCACAGCTGCTACTGTAAGACCCACATCAATTTGTCAGTATTTGTTAAATGGGATGTTTTGATGCAATTCATAAGGAATGCTGAAGATTCAACCTCTCCTTCCACTACTCCTTCAATTCACTCTAATCTGTCAGCTTTGATTGAATGTTTAGGGTACAGATTATTTATAAGGAATGCTGAAGCGTCCCGATCTCCGATTACTACTCCTTAAATTCACTCTACTCTTTCAGAATTGATTAAATGTGTAGGATTCAGGTTATTAATAAGGAATGCTGAAGAGTAAAGTAAATTCGTATGACTTTTGTTGGTGGGGAGTCCCTTGCGGGAAGGTCCCACCGCCTGAATATAAAATTTAAGCCGTCAATGGGCCTTACGACAGTCATACTTCAGCCGGGGACCGACAGTTTAACGTGCCCATCCGATAACACGGGAGTGATCTGGTTAAAAAACTTTTGGTATTGAGAGGGTTTGAACCCGGGATCTCTATGCTGCTACGCAGGCACTCTATCCACTAGACCACGGATCACTCCAATGCTGAAGAGTCTCCCTCCTGTTTGAGTTCACTATAATCTGTGAGAATTAATTGAATAGTTAGGGGTTCATGTTATTTATGGGGAATACTGATTAGTCTCACTCTCCTACTACTACTGCTAAAATTCATTTTAATCTGTCAGAATTGATTGAATGGGTAGGGATCAGGTTATCTATAAGGAATACTGAAGAGTCTTACTCTCCTATTATTACTCAATGAATCCACTTTAATCTGTCATCATTTTTCTTGAGAAAAATGGCGGATAATTTCTAAAAAACAATGTTTTTCACGGTTTTCTCGAAAAAGGCTCTAACGATTTTCTTCAAAATTATAGCATGGATAGCTATTCATAAGCCCTATCGTCTGACATGAGTCTCATTTCTGGGAAAATTGAAGGAGCTCCGTAATATTCTTGAGAAAAATGGCGGATAGTTACTAAAAAACCATGTATTTCACGATTTTCTCAAAAATGACTTGACCGATTCATTTCAAATTCATACTCTCTATACTTATTTATCAGCTCTATCAACTGGCATGAGTCTTTTTTCTGGGAAACTAATAGAGTCCACCCCATCCTTGAGAAAATGGACTTTTATAAACTCCCTCTCGTGCATGAGGTAGTTAGGTAGAGCAGTTTATAAAAATAACACATAGTCGAGATATTTCATCTGTAGAACAGCTGTTTTGACGACTTTTAAAAAATCATCGAATTTCACAATTTACACAAAGAAAAAAGTACTCTGAAAACAATTATATATACACATATACAGAAGTCTGATCGTAGTTTTAAATAAGTGTAGCCGCCAATCGTCATTATGAGCAAGGGAAGTTGTGTGAGTGTATCACACCAGATTTTTTAATTAGTGGTCTTGTCAATATCAAGGCTTTTCATTCAATAATGTGTAATTATCGAAAAAGTTACTTCACATTATTTTGTGCGAAGCCTAAATCCGGCTTTGTCACCTATAAATTTGGAAGAAAAATAGCACAAGGACTACCTTATTATTTTATCTACCAATGTTATTACATTAGTGTCATTTGCATTGTAAATAAATAAATATGCTTTTCCTCCACCTACTGTCTAAAGTACTTACTTCACTCCCTGAAACCTAATACTAAAGTGTCACTTTTTCGCTCTCGGTACTAAAAAACAGAAAAACTCCCTAGGGAGTAAAAGTGACTCCATTTAAATAACATGGGGAGCATCTCTATTTTGAAACTTACATTGTGATAGGTTAGAAGGTCTAAGCTCAGATGAGAAAGCATAATAGAGGTGTCTGTCATTGAGTCAACTGAATTCAATACCACAACCATAAACTTGATTAACTCAGGAAAATATATGTTTGTATAATAATCATTATATTCTTAATATTAGTAGACGATAAAAATTTATACAATTTTCAAAATATTTTATCCTATTCAAAATACCAGCCGACAAATATTTTTGATCTGCAATTCAAATCTGAACCGCGTGATCTGGAGTCAGCCATTTTTGGTAGCTGCTCAGCTGATATAATTGTTACAACTTTTGCCGATGGATAGCGCAATCGGCAGTGCCAACCAGACGACCGGTTTTTAGGTTTTAGATTTAGGTTATGTTGTTAGGAATCATTGTCACCAATATGTAAGTTATTAGAATGATTTATTTGCAGTTTCTATAAAAATGTAGATGGAGGGAAAATTTGTGTACATCACGAGCGAAAAATACTTTTTCTCCCTCAGGAAAATTGCTGCCCTCGGCTTCGCCTCGGGCTTGAAACTTTTTCCCACAGGGAGAAAAAGTCATACTTTTCACTCTAGATATACAAATAACTATTTTCCAAAGTTAGTTTTTGGACGTAGGTAGCCGTCTCCCTCCTCTTTAAATCCACTTTAATCTGTCAGAATTGATTGAATGTGTATGATTCAGGTTATTTATAAGGAATACTGAAGAATCTTTCTTTTCTATTACTACACATTGAATCCACTTAAATCTGTCAGCATTTGATGAATGGGAAGAATTCAGGTTACCTATATGGAATTTTGACAGTTAGCTACAGACTGTTCCTTGGAACACTGTTTCGAGAACAATAATCGGGGAAAGGAGGAGTAGTAGAATTGGAAGAGGAGGGGAAATTTAGAGAGACATGATTGATTGATTGATACAATAAGTGCATCATCAAAATGAGATAAAATAAGGTAACCTTGTGCTATTCCTCTCCCAAATTTAGATGAGGTTACACATAGTGAGAAATAGGTCAAGTCTTGTAGTTGTTCACTTCACAAAATTTCAGTCCTTAATTATTTTCACAACGTAGATTGATCAGAGTTCTAATTCTGCTCTCTTTCTCTTTGTTATCATGTTCTTCTTCTTATAAATTTACCTGTTTCACTTGATGACTTAATCCTTCTTACAAACATTAGGGATGAAGGGATTGATCGAGATGGTTCAGAAATATAAGGTGAATAATTAAAAAGGGTAGAAGAATAAATCTAGAGGAAGTCAATAGATCAGAGTTCTTAGTTTTTCTCTCTTCCTCTTTTTTATCATGTTCCCTTCTTATACATTTACCTGTTTCACTAGATGCCTTAATCCTTCTTACAAGCATTAGGGAGGAAGGGATTGATCGAGATGGTTCAGAAATATAAGGTGAAGAATAAAAGGGGGGTGAAGACTAAATCTAGAGGAAGTCAATAGATCAGAGTTCTTAGTTTTTCTCTCTTCCTCTTTTTTATCATGTTCCCTTCTTATACATTTACCTGTTTCACTAGATGCCTTAATCCTTCTTACAAGCTTTAGGGAGGAAGAGATTGATCGAGATGGTTCAGAAATATAAGGTGAAGAATAAAAGGGGGGTGAAGACTAAATCTAGAGGAAGTCAATAGATCAGAGTTCTTAGTTTTTCTCTCTTCCTCTTTTTCATCATTTTCCCTTCCAATACATTTATCTATTCCACTTGATGACTTAATACTCCTCACAAACATTATGAAGGAAGGAATTGATCGATATGGTTCAGAAATATAGAGAGAAGAATTCAAGCTGGCGAAAGAAGATCAGGAAGATGAGAAGATGAAGAGAGGAGAGGAGAGAGGGAAGAAGATAGACAGAATGTGTTGAGATGATAAGGAATAGAAAATAAAGAGGAAAGGTGAAAGGAAAAAACAAAGAGCAGAAGGTTGAGCAAGAAGGAAGTAATAAAAGGAATGAAAACTATATGAGATGAAAGATTATTTATAGGGAAGTGATATTGAAGAGGGGGAAAAAGAGGGAGAAAAAGAGCTGATGAGTGAAAATGGGGAATTGAGTGGAAAATATATTGAAGAAAGAGAAAAAGAAATGCAAATCGAAGGAATAAAGTGAGAGGAAGACACTGGAATGAAGATGGAATTTGAATATGATAGAGAAGAGGAAAAAGGATAGAGTGGAGGGAGAAAAAAACTGATAATAGGAAATGAGGAGTTGAGTGAGAAATATATTGAAGAAAGCGGAAGAGAAAAGTAAATCGGAGAAATAAAGTGAGAGGTAGACACAGCAATGAAGAAGGAATTGAGATATGATAGAAAATTAGAAGGAAATGAACAGTTACAAATAGCAGAAAAGGAGGATACAATGAAGAAGAGAAAGAAGAGTAAGAGAAGGAATTGGAGGGAGAAATACAAGGAGAGAGGAGAGAGGAGAAATACAAGGAGAGAGGAAATGTATGAAAATGAAGAGAGAATTATAATAAGCAATATAAGACTGACCAAGAGAAAATAAATAGGAGTAATTTCAGAGTAAGAAGGCTACTACAGAGAAAGGGAAATATAATCTATACTAGAAAAATATACTATGAAATACTGTGCTATAAAAATATACTAGAACGACTGAGAGAGAGAGAGAGAGAGAGAGAGAGAGAGAGAGAGAGAAATTGATTAATTTATTTATGTAGATTACAATATATAATGGCTTTTACACTTACATACAATAGCTTACAATACAGCAAAATTATAGATGAATTTACATAATATAAATTAAGAAAACCATTATTCAATGTATATGATATGAAAAAAAGCAATTTGTAATAACTATAGATAAAATAGATAATATTGTTATGCATCTACAAAAATTGGCGGAGCTTTGGACATATCAATGTCCATTCTTCGGAAAGAATATTCGAAGTATCCTTCCCACTAGCTCTCTACCCAATTAGAGAGAGGAGAGGAGAGAGAGAGAGAGGAGAGAGAGAGAGAGAGAGAGAGAGAGAGAGAGAGAGAGAGAGAGAGAGAGAGAGAGAGAGTGAGAGAGAGAGAGAGAGAGAGAAAGAGGTAGAGAGAGAGTTTGTGAGAAAGATAAATGAAAGAGTAGGAAGAGGGAGGAAATCATTGAGTGGATAATGGTGATAAGGAGAAGATAGATTGAGAGGGAAAGAGAGAGACATAGAGTGAGAGACCGCTAGAACAGAGAAAGAAAGAGAGACAGTGAGCGAGAAACCGCTTATGTATTTGAGAATGTATGCCAGTGTTCCGGATTCCACTTATCTTGTTTCACGGAGCGACAAGTTTCAGGAATAAATTTGGTGACGTGCGAAAAGTTTGTTTTATCAGCCGGCTGTCGCTTCTTAGACGACCCCTGGCGGGTAACTTGCCAACTAAAATATACTTGAAAGTTTTTGATCAGTGTTCAAGTTGCAGACGCTTTAGAGAAGGATGCACTATACTTTTCCAGCGGGAGATGTGAGCATTAATCATAATGTATGATAGGTGGAAGAATATCATAAACTGACAGTTCCTCTTCTCTCTTGAAGTTTATCTTTTTCTCGCTTCCTCTCTCTCTTCAACTTCAACTCTTTCACTCACTCACCCTCTCTCTCCCTCTCTTGAAATTCATTTTTTCTCTCTCCTCTCTTTCCTCAACTGTAACTCTTACACCCATTCACTCCCTTCTCTCTCCTCTCTCTCTCTCTCTCTCTCTCTCTTTAAGGATTGTGTGACAGAGAGGACCAGGAGTCCTAACTTCGCCTTATAAAGGCAATAATCAATCTATCTTCAAATTTATATTTTTCTCTCGCTCTGTCTCTTTCTCTCTTTAAATCACTCTCTCTCTCTCCACTTTCACTCTCTGTCTCACAAGAGACAGAAGGAGGAGAGTCTGTGCGAGTGAGAGAGTGAGAGATTGATTGATTGATAAATTTCAATCAATCAATCAAAATCTCTTTTGAATTTATATTTTTCTCTCACCCTCTCTCTCTCTACAACAGTAACCCTTTCACCGACTCTCCTAACACACATTCTCTCTTGCAGGGTTGTATGGTAAGAAGGACCTGGAACCTAAATCCGCCCTTGAAGAAGGCATTTAATCAATCGTTTTTGGTTCCTTCGCATTTATTCACAGTTGCCAGTTATATTGAGTTCCAATTCATTGTCAAGTTAAGCTTGTCAATATTGTTTAGATGCTAATTTGTCAAGCCTCTCAATTTAAAAACCTCACAATAAACTTCAAAAGCTGATACTGAAGTATGTTTTGCCTCGCACACTACTAACACGTATGCCAAAATTTATCACAGATTCCACTAAAAACCCACGAAAACTGACTTGTAACGGGGAGCTCGACTGTCGAACGTTAGCCTGAAAGCATCCTTATCTTATCACTGAATAAATAACGAGAAAGCTCGAAATAGCTATAAAGTATTCAAGCCAAGCCTAATTATTATGCTGATAAAAACAGTGATTGAAGAGTATAGGTCTATATTATCACTCAAAGTATTACTAGGAGAAATAGGCTACATTCAGTGCCTTTTTTCAACTTTATAATTGTTGGGGTATTAAAACTTTGAATAGAAAACCTCCAGTAGAAAACCTTTGAAGCCATTCATCTTTTCAAATGTTGACAAATAAATCTATTCATTCATTCTACGAGTATCCCTTCTCGTAGTAACAAATGAGAGTTCTCTATTTCCAAACCGTATGCCCTTACATTATCGAGAATTCTGGAAGATCTAGGAGTTCAAAGGTGATGAATTTCTGAAAAAAATTGAAGATAAATATTGTATAAATCGTAGGAGATGTCGATGGGACTTGAAAGTATATACTTTTTAGAAAAAGACTTACAAAGCTGCTCAAGAAAAGATAATATTGTATGTGACCGTAACACACAACTATCACCTGGTTAAAGTATGTGTATATCATTTTTTCCTGAATTAAGAGTGCACTCCTAAAGGATTAAAGATGTTGAACCGGTAAGATGTTCTACTGATTCTATGTAATATACAGACAAGATATGAAGGATGTTGAGAGAAATAATATTATACTCTAATTAATGTTTCCACGTTTTTAATTCCTTATTCATGATCGCTTTATCAAATTGATCAGCATTGAGTAATTGAATTACAAAAGAGCCAGGAAAGCATGTTAATTTTCAATAAGAGAGCAACAGTTATTCGATGAGCAGGCTCTTACAAATCGA
>NC_052511.1:36147375-36231838 GCF_014356525.2 Nilaparvata lugens | reverse complement strand
ACGGAGCGACAAGTTTCAGGAATAAATTTGGTGACGTGCGAAAAGTTTGTTTTATCAGCCGGCTGTCGCTTCTTAGACGACCCCTGGCGGGTAACTTGCCAACTAAAATATACTTGAAAGTTTTTGATCAGTGTTCAAGTTGCAGACGCTTTAGAGAAGGATGCACTATACTTTTCCAGCGGGAGATGTGAGCATTAATCATAATGTATGATAGGTGGAAGAATATCATAAACTGACAGTTCCTCTTCTCTCTTGAAGTTTATCTTTTTCTCGCTTCCTCTCTCTCTTCAACTTCAACTCTTTCACTCACTCACCCTCTCTCTCCCTCTCTTGAAATTCATCTTTTTCTCTCTCCCTCTCTTTCCTCAACTGTAACTCTTACACCCATTCACTCCCTTTCTCTCTCTCTCTCTCTCTCTCTCTCTCTCTCTTTAAGGATTGTGTGACAGAGAGGACCAGGAGTCCTAACTTCGCCTTAATAAAGGCAATTAATCAATCTATCTTCAAATTTATATTTTTCTCTCGCTCTGTCTCTTTCTCTCTTTAAATTCACTCTCTCTCTCTCTCACTTTCACTCTCTGTCTCACAAGAGACAGAAGGAGAGAGTCTGTGCGAGTGAGAGAGTGAGAGATTGATTGATTGATAAATTTCAATCAATCAATCAAAAATCTCTTTTTGAATTTATATTTTTCTCTCACCCTCTCTCTCTCTACAACAGTAACCCTTTCACCGACTCTCCTAACACACATTCTCTCTTGCAGGGTTGTATGGTAAGAAGGACCTGGAACCTAAATCCGCCCTTGAAGAAGGCATTTAATCAATCGTTTTTGTTCCTTCGCATTTTATTCACAGTTGCCAGTTATATTGAGTTCCAATTCATTGTCAAGTTAAGCTTGTCAATATTGTTTAGATGCTAATTTGTCAAGCCTTCATTTCAATGCTGTATTGTGAACATGTGAAAACTTGTTATAATTTACCATTTCAATATAACCATAGCGAGAATATAGCATAAGTTTAGTTATAAGTTTATAAATATGTAAATAGGGTACTACAAGTTTTATATTGTTTTTATTAATATGAATCAAGTCGCTCATATAAGTGATGTGATTTCATAAGTTTATGCTATATTATTTGCTCATGTGCTATATGCTAAATGCTATATTTTTTTTATGATAGAACTAACACCTAGCATTGAATTCTATTTTCTGCTAGCATTATTACAAATTGTCAACTTTTCAAACTATGATAATAATTTTGACTATATATGAAGTAGTAATACAGGTTTGAATGAATTTGGTTGAAACTGTATTGCGTCTGTGCACATACTTCCAGTTTCAATTTATGAGTATTGGTTTCAAAAATAATGATGTCTAAAAAATGAATATTTCAAATACAGTTCATAATATATGATGAAGAAACAGCTACGCTTCATCAAACTACCGGGTGTTTCAAAAAGAATGACCCAATTCTAAACAGTTACATTTATTTGAAAAAATGGTGCACACAAACCAATTTTACATCAAATTACTCACAGAAGTAACAAGTTTATGATGATCTATATAATTATATAAAAGCGAAATGGCACTCACTCACTCGCAGAACTAAAAATCTACCGGTTCAAAAACGTTCAAATTTGGTAGATATGTTCAGTTGGCCCTTTAGAGACGCATTAAGAATGGATTTGGAAAAATTTTCAAAGATACTCCCAGAATCTGCGTTTTTCCAACGTTTTTTAGCGTTTTCTCAGCTTTATCGAGAACAAATGAACAGAAAATGCTTAAATTTAGTACAGAAGCTCAGCTAGGGTGTAATAATGTTGTGTTAGAAGGAATTTAAAATAACGCCAAAGACACGCCCAAAATTAGCGTTCTTTCATCAAGTAATAGACAGAAAATGTTCAAGTTTGGTACAGAGGTTTAGCAAGGATCTGAAAATTTTGTGATGAGGTGACTTTAATATTTCATCGAAGATACGCCCAAAATCAGCGTTTTTCCAACGTTTTTCTCAGCTTTTCTGCGTTTTCTCAGTACTTTGACTTCCTGATGGAATGAAGCATGCTCAAATGAAAAATGCAGGCGAGCGAAGCGAGCCCTCTGATCTCATTTTTGGATGATCTAG
The DNA here is from genome assembly GCF_014356525.2 of Nilaparvata lugens. Taxonomy (NCBI): domain Eukaryota; kingdom Metazoa; phylum Arthropoda; class Insecta; order Hemiptera; family Delphacidae; genus Nilaparvata; species Nilaparvata lugens. Next base: position 36,229,720 of record NC_052511.1, on the reverse strand, counting down.
TCGGGGGTCCAGGGGGCGGAGCCCCCTTGCTAGACGGATATGGCGAGCGAAGCGAGCCTGACAGCTAGTGTGTTAGTTAGTGTTCTATGTGCTCTCCTTTTGATGGCACAAGGATGTACTGTACGCCAGTTCCTCAACACCAACTTGCCTTGGATAGGGCGCACAGGACCGCAATGCTATCCATTCCTGGCCTCCACGGTCACCTGACAATCATGACACCGTTTGATTTTCTCCTGTGGGATACGTTAGAGATCGTGTTTATGTTCCTCCCTTAGCACCTTGATATTGAGGAGCAAAATACCAGGATAACTGATGCAGTAGCTACAGTCCGAAAGACATCTTGCGAACAATCTGGGATGAATTTTGCTACCGTCTAGATGTCGTCCGAGCCTCAAAAGGAGGGGCACATAGAACACTTAAATAATACATCATCATAGACTTGATACTTCTGAAGAGATAAATTTTATATAAAATTGGTTTGTGTGCACTATTTTTAAAAATAAATATAACCGTTTAAAACTGGAACATTCTTTTTTTGTGTAGTTGAGAAGTTGATATTGTTCTCCTTAAAGGTTTTGTGAAAAACATTATCTGTTCTACTTTGCATCTTGTTGTATCTCAAATTTACAATGTGTAATCGACTCATTGAAAGCCGATGTTGTATGTGTTTTAAGAAGAATGTTCCATATTGAATGAAAAAGACTAAGAAATTGTCAAAAAACCACTGATTTGTTGATAATTAGAAAGACCGGTTTCGGTTATTACACCATTGTCAATCTCTGATAAACTCAGTTTATCAATAAATCAGTGGTTTTTTGACAATTTCTTAGTCTTTTTCATTCAATATGGGACATTCTTCTTGAAACACATACAACATCGGCTTTCAATGAGTCGATCACACATTGTAAATTTGATATACAACAAGATGCAAAGTAGAACAGATAATTTTTTCACAAAACCTTTAAGGAGAACATGGTAATCTCAAAAGCAAGAATACATCCGAAAACGTTGGCAAACTCTGGAACATAGTGGCAGAATAGCAGCCACTATTCTACCAAACACTAGAACATTCTTGACATGAATACGCAACTATTTCAAACTCTCGTCTCTATAGTGCTGGGGTTCCAATTTCAAATAGTTGAGCTTGAAACCTCTCTTTCAGTTGTCTGAACTTCATACAACTACTGTTGTATTTCAATTGAGTTTCAATACTCATCTAGGAGAACTTAGATGGGTTTGACAGCTAATTTTGGATATAATCTTATCACTTTTTAGGCCTTCAAGCAAAAGATGAAAAGGACTATCCAGTTGGCTACAGGCAAAGATGATAGGAACAGAATATTATTTAGACAAACACAATAGAAAGTATCAAATACCCTCTATTTTATTATAACACAACTAGTTTGAACTCTTCTAGAGCCATTTTTAAGTGTACATATTAAAATGAATGAACAACAGTGAATAAATGTTATTCATTATTATTATTATTATCAAACGAAAATCCCAATTAAATGCTGTAAATCACCCTGAAGACGACAATTCGTAGAGATTTGAGTGGAATATTTTTGATGTTAATTAGTTTTAAAATATCAAATTTAAAATTTTCAGTTTAGTCATTAGATTTGAAGTGTAAATTGGACTTATTGGAGTAAAAAGTGAAATCTAACCTTATTCTTTTTTCAACCTTTTATATATAAAAAATTTGGGAGAAGACCTGTTGTCTTATCCCAATCATATTTTAATTATGATTTGTGATTGTGAATAAAAAAAAAGAAATTAATTAATTAATAGACTTCTGCAACTGCAATATTGACAATAGGGCAAACAGCTGGATGGAAAATCGACATAGATGATAAGAACAGAATATTTTTTAGACAAACACAATAAAAAGTATCAAATACCCAAAAATACAAATCTACATAGATTTTCCATCTAGCTGTTTACCCTGTTGTCAATATTTGCAGTAGCAGAAGTCTATGTAGATTTTAAAATCTATGTAGATTTTCCATTTAGCTGTTCACCCTGCTGTCAATATTTGCAGTAGCAGAAGCCTTCGGTGTGAATTGCAGCATTTAATTTGGATTCTCGTTTAACAATTTATTTAATCATTCAGAATTACACAACTTACAGAAAAGTACCACAGGCTTATACGCCCAAAACGGTTCCAATTCTAATTTATACAACATTTTCATTGGTACACATTAAAAAAATTATTTTATTCGTACATTCAAATTGAAAATGTGTTATTTAATACTTCAAGAATTGATGTGTTGATTGAAATCCTAGTATGTATTTATTACGTATCTATTGGTTATGAATCATAGACCTACATTGTATTCATCTATTGTATTGTTTTCAATTTGATAAAAAGAAACAAATTGAATTTTTATCACCAGAATCACGAGAAATGTCAAAAATAATTTAAAAATTGATAGTAAAATTTTATGCAAATTTAGTTACGATACAACTTGTTTCACTAACCAGCAAACACGAGCGATCCAATGCCGACAGCACAAATCAGTATTCTAGTCAGCATCCTCATGTTGGCGCAATTCTCTCCAACGAATCAGCAGCCCTAAAACCAGCTGATCAGCTGATCCAAATCGGCTGATCGACCGCTAGATCAGTCGCATGCCTCTCTAAACACAGTGTTTTCACGTGCCTCACCAGCCAGCTGTGCTACAAACTGCTGACAGATCACTACTGAGGAAACGCTCGTTGGTTTCGGCATGTTGGGTTGGGTGTTGGGTGAAGACAGCATGAAATGGAGCGGTTGTGAGCATGTGCTGATTTGGGGTAAATTGAATTTTCCATTCAGCGAATGTTTCTGCCTCAATTGAAGAGTGCAAGTTTGGTTTATTCAAGGGGAAAGGAGATCTATTTGTGGGCAGGTAGTAGGTTTATTGACTGGAGTAGGTTTGTCAATGGAGTTAGCTAGAGGTCATTGATTGAATGTTGATTATATTATAATCACGATTATCAGAGAATTCAGTTGAAAAATGAATAAATATTGTAGATTTGCAAGAACGACAAGTGATAAATTGATTCATTTCAATCAATTCTTTGGATAATGCATGAAAAATCAATTGATGAATTAAATATCAATCAATTCTGTAGATAATGTATGAACGATCCATACATTTATGTTCAAGTAAACGTTCACCAATGAACGAACGGCGGAGGTAGGCGCACACAGATCGTCATCGGACGGACGGCACGCATCGGACGGATCGGATTATTAGATTTGATGCATTGTTTTCAATTGGAGTGCGCATACATATCCGCATTGAAAACAATGTATCGAATCTAATCGTCCGATGACGATCTGTGTGCGCCTACCTTAATTCTCTAACTATTTGTCAATCGGTATTTAATGAATTTTGATGATGGAATAACATTTTGATTTGATAACTTGGAATGAATCATGATGGATCTATTGTTGATGAAATCTTGGGATATTTTAGGCTGACTATGCCTAATGCCTGTTGTACCTGGTTGTTTATTTGTTGTATTTGAGTTCGCTATCGAAAGTCCTGCTTGTAATCTGTTGTATTTGAGTCCGCTATCGAAAGTCCTGCTTGAATAGAACTTATCAGAATTGAATTAATTTTTATCTTTAAAATATTCATTTAAAATTTGTTTGATTTAAAATAATGTTTAAGTACATATTTCATATGCTGAAATATATTATGTTACTTTATATTTCATGGTCATTTATTTTTTAAAAATATTTTAAAAACATTACACTATCAACATAGGCTACTAGGTTCATAGTCAGTTATGTTGTAATGATGTGAATATTTCATGTTTAATTGCTCTCTTTAACATCTATTGTTTTTCTTTAGTAATAAACAGTTTGATTTGATTTTGAAAAATTTTCATCCACGAATTGACCCAGTTATCAGAACTCATCAAGAGCATGTATGGAATGACTAAATGATAACTTTGGGTGGAAAATATGGAATGGCGTCCTAAATATTATCTTATTCGAGTGACTTTCACACATCAAATGGTACACTGTTCCCCAGTTAACATAATAATTTATATAGTGATAAAACAACCATTTTGGGCTATTTCTATAAAAATTTGGAAGAGAACAGTATTGGGGTGAGTCTATTCTATTAATCCTTCCTATGGTTTGTGTTCTATCAATGAACAAAATGAATACTAGTAGTTCTGTGAACAGTAGACCTCGCGCAGTTATAAACCACAGCCTCCTCTTATACTGTTCATCAGAGTAAATCCTGTTTGTATGTCGTGTCGGCGACATGTCGGTATGAAAATGGCTAATGGCTGTTGGTGTATCAAAAATGCTAACATCAAAATCTAATCTCCTTCAAGACATACTGGCAACAGGTCAGCCCGACTTGAAAGCAGAGAAAGGTCGAGAGAAAATACTATATTATTATAGTTATTAATAATTGCATGAAATTAATAATCCAATCGACAGCTGATTCATGATGAATAATTCTATAGACTGATTTTTACGGTAATATTGGCGTTCGAAGGAGACTCCTTTTCCTTTTTTATTATCCTTAAAATGCAAAATGTCAAAAAACCTCAAATATACGTCGACGCGGAATTCAAAAAGGAACATACCTGTCAAATTTCATGAAAATCTATTGCCGCGTTCCGCTGTAAATGCGGAACATAAATATAAACTTAAATTATATAAACATAAAGAGAAATTCAAAATCGTCGACTTGAAACTGAGAACTCACTTCGCTCAGTCAATAATTATTGGTCTGGTGAATTGCCGATAGGTAAACAACTCATCAGTCTTATTTCTCACGATGTATCTCCACAAGGTGATATTTAAAAACCCGTAAAATAACACCCCTATCAGCTCCAATTCACGCTGTCTCCAGCCGAAGCAGCTGATATAACCAACTTGTGGCATGCGCAAATCTGTCCCATGTAAACCGACCAGAGACGAATTCTAGACTGGCACCCTTCGCAAATTCCACACATCTACAACTAACAGTCGTAGCTACAGTTTACCCCAACTAAGCCTCTGGACCTTTATCAAAGCTATCAACACCTTCAAGGGAACTTTCTCTCACTGCCTGCGGCTTTCCTCTCACTCTCCTTTCTCTCTCTCTCACACACTATCCCTGTCCGCTCTATTTCTCTCTGTTTTCCTTCCAAGACTCTCCCAATTTAATCTCTCTTTCTTCCCTTTCCTGAACTCCCAAGTTACACCTTGTTTGGGTGCCTCTCTGTGGCTTTTCTTTCACTCTCCCTCACTCTATCTCTCTCGGTTTCTCTGTGCGATTATTCCCTCACTCTCTTACAAGTCTCTCTCAAAGTAATTTTCCTTTCTTCCCCTTCCTGAACTCCCAAGTTACTCTCTGCGGCTTCTCTTCCACTCACTCTCTCTCTGTTTTACTCTGTGTTCCTCCCCACACTTTCTTATGAGTCTCTCTCAATTCATTATTGCTCCTTTTCCCTTTCCTGAACTAAAGTTCCCCCCTGTATCTCTCTGTCGTCTTCTTCACACTATCTTACAAGCCTCTCTATTTAATTTTCTCTCTCTTTCTTTTTCCTGAACTCCCAAATTCCCTCTTCCAATCTAAGTTTCAACTCCCTTACACGCCATTTTTTATTTCTTTGTGTGTGTACTGTCACGAATTTTCTCTTTTCTCTCCATCTTTCTCCTATCTTGGAACTCTCCATTCCGCTTTTCTTTCCGTAAGTTCAACAACTCTGTTATCTTTTTCTTTTTTTGTTCTAGTCAGACATGTCTCATTTTTATATCGTATTTTTCGTACTACAAATTTATCATCCATTTCCTCATTTCTCTCCTCAAACTCTCTATTCTACCCATTCTAATCTGATATCAATCTCTTAAGGTGCGTACAGATATACGCGCCGCGAACATTTGAGCTATTCACTTTTAATCAGTCGATTATATCTGTATTTTTACAGAAACGGTAAAATACAGATATAAAAAGCTTGGCATCAGCTGATTAAAAGTGAATTGCTCATGTTCGCGGCGCGTAAATATGTACGCACCTTCATATTTCATCACTTTCCATCTATTTCTAATACACGAATTTCCTATTGAAATTTTACTCTTTTACTCTCTTTCTCAACAACGATACTCAGTAAAAGATAATAGAACAAAACAATATTTGAATGTAAGATTGAAAGATGGAATTTCTTGAGAATCACAGGAAATGAGATTGATTGATTGATTGATTGAGTACTTTATTGTAATCTACATAAATAAAGTACTCAATCAATCAATCAATCAATCTCATTTCCTGTGATTCTCAAGAAATTCCATCTTTCAATCTTACATTCAAATATTGTTTTGTTCTATTATCTTTTACTGAGTATCGTTGTTGAATTATAATTTAGTATTGTATTGGAGGGTTAAGGGTAAGAGAGGGCCGACTGCTCCCCAACTTCGCCCTCCTAGGTCAAATATAAAGGCAGTCATTCCATTCTATTCTATTCAACTCCTTACAACTCTCACTTTATATTCGTCAAACATCTCTCCAATGCTCTATCTTATGTAGTAAATTTTCTTTTCTCTCTTTCATCTTTAAAAGCCAATTTTATTCTATTCTTTTTCATCTCCCTGTATCTCATTTCCTTCACATGAAGAAACTCCTAAATTCACACTTCCATTTTGTAGCTTCAGTTCTCTAATACTCCTCCTCATACTATTAAATTTTATCTCATACTCTTCTTTCTCTCGTCAACATCCTCTTCTAACAGAGACTCTCAAGTCATTTCTCATGAATTCTCCTCCCTCATTTGTGGCCTACGCCTATCTCTTCAAAACACCCTTTCTCTTTCCCACCTGTAATTTCTCTCGAAGAACAACTCTTCTAATCATCTCTCAGAGTTTCCCTCACTCCCACTCTACGTACTCATTGCTACTCTCTCTCTCTCCCCAATTCTCCCAATCATCTCTTGAATATTCTCTAATTCTTAACTCTATTCTTTCTCCATGTACTCTTTTTTGTTCTCACTCCAATTACCTCTTGAAGTTCCTTTCATTCTCATTCCCACTCACTCTCTCTCTCCCCCTCACTTTATGTGCTATTTCCTGTACTCTCTCCAATTATATCAATTATCTCTCTAATTCACCCTTATTCTCACTCCAACTCTTTCTCTATATGCACCTTCCTGCTCTATCACAAATCCTTTCAATTTATCTCTCAAATTTTCCCTCATTCTCACTCATACCATTTCTCTACTTACGCTTTCCCAATTTCCCTTCAATTTTCGAAATTTTTTCTCAAAATTTCTCTCATTCTCACTGATGGAGGGTTGGTGCGGAGGTTCAAAAGGAGGAAACCGTATGAACTAGTGTAGTGCTTGTTCAATTAGTGTCCAGTGAAAGAGCAGAGCAGTGATTGGGTGAATCTAGCTTCTATAGTACAGTCAACAAGTGTACATATTAATCAAATAGACAGTATCAGTAAGAATTTCTAATAAGATATTCTCTGTTAAAACTTTCAAGTAGTATGTTAGTGTAGAAAAAAATAGCTCATTATTAGTCTACAGACTAGATAGCTATATTATTGACAATCAAAAAATTTTCACTGATACCATTTCTTTACTTACTCTCTCCTATTTTCCCTCCAATTCTCAAAATTATCCCTCTAACTTTCCCTCATTCTCACTCACATCATTTCTCTAATCACTCTCTCCCACTTTCACACCAATTCTCGAAATTATATCTCAAAGTTTCCCTCATTCTCACTCATAACATTTCTCTATCCACTCTCTCCTACTTCCTCTCCAATTCTCGAAATTCTCTCTCAAAATTTCCCTCATTCTCACTCACACCATTTCTCTATCCACTCTGTCCTACTTTCTCTCCAAATTCTCAAAATTTCCCTCATTCTCACTCCTACCATCTCTCTATGAGCTGCTCCTCCCTGTAAAATCTCTAACTCTCCCAATTAGTTCTCCAATTTTCCCTCATTTCACTCACACTATTTCTCTATTTACTCTTTCCTACTTTCCCTCAAATAACTCGAAATTATCTCTCAAAAATTCCCTCATTCTCACTCCTATCACCTCTCTATGAGCTGCTCCTCCCTGTAAAATCTCGAATTCTCCCAATTAGTTATCACAACTTGCTTTTTTCATATCATATACAGTTCAATAATAATTTTCTTTGGCTATATTATGTAAATTCATCTATAATTCTGCTGTATTGTAAGCTATTGTATATAAGTTGTCACGTTATTCTTTATATTAAAATAACGATTAGCCTCCTGCTTGGCATCAGTCGGTAAAGCATGAGATTTAATATAATAGGGCGTGGTTTTCTAATAGTATTCAGTCTTAAAAAATCTTGATAGGCCTAGATATGGGCTTCTCCTATGACTCTTGTAATTCAATAAATAATAAGTATATATAAAAAATGATACTTATACTATAGAGATGAGGAATATAAAATAAATTGCACACCATGTAAATTTCACACATATATTACACAAATAATGCAAAGATCAATCGAGGCAAAAAATATATATATAGAGCGATAAAGAATATAATATAAAAAATAGAACAATATTTGAAATCAATAAAAATATCACAGGCTAAACTTTATATTCTAGATTTGTGGCACGAATCATTACCATGTGCCTTTATCTTGAAATCATATGCATTCTTTGGCATGTAGCTGTGACATGTACTTGCTAATACTTGTCGACTTGGATAATTCAATCAAAAATATGTGCTCTAAGATCAGCTTGATAAATTAGCCACTAATAATCCAAATATATCTATATATATTAAAATCTCTAGTATTTAGTAGATTTATTTGTATCGAATATATATTTTCATCTCAGGGTGCAAGATTCGGCACCTGACGGAATAGGTAGAGCCATTCATCTAGTGAATTAGAACTATGATGAATTATCGCAAATTGTATTGCAAAAAATTAAATATTGTATGCATACGTTTGATAGCCTAGATTTCGTACTTCTTTGATTAAATAGAAATTTCTAAAATATTGATCTATATATTTTTCTTTCAAATAAATACCTTTAATACTAATTTTTACTTGCGCAAGTATTACTCTTATTAATTTCTTAATTTATAATAACCCTTTCGGCGAGCTAGCTTTGATCATCAGATTATTTCGAAGCACTAGGGCGCCCATCACTAAATTCAAATTTAATCACTCACGTGTCGAAAATCTTCTTGTAAGCCGCCGATGTCGATCCAACTCCATGTGGTCCGGGAATATGGTAGCCGGAATCGTCTCCTCCAAGGGGTTATAAATTTAATTAAAATGAAAAATGACTTCTGCTTCACAACAGCATCACGAAGTCTTTTAAGAAATTTAATAATTTACTTTAACTTTAATTTTTACAAAATTATTAATAAGGTACTTCGCTCTAAAATATTTGGGGTCCTCTTATGGTGGCATCTGGCTGGCGAGTGCTGGTTCTTCCTTCTCAAGTTTTACAGATTCTCTTTCCGACTTTCAAATTAGCATAAAATTTAAATATCTCAATCTTCCGCCATTAAATTCAAATAGATCTTACAAAGAATGCCAAAATATTGCTTAGATTATATGATTAATAATTTCTTTGCATTCGAGCCATATTGATAACATAGATCATACAAATTTTTACACAAAATCTACTACATTTATATAAATATATATAAATTTTTAAACTGGCCTACAGTTGCCGCCTATTAACTGCCGTTTTACTATTGGTGCATGCAAATTTTATTAGGTATTCATGCGCCTGGTAACTCTTATTTCCTGAATACATTAAAATATTTTTATTTGGTTTTTTATTTATGCTCTTTGCATGCTAGTTAATATTCTATATATTACTATTAATTCCATGCTAACTAATAATTAGCCACGTGGACGGGTGTTTTTTCACATTGCACACCATCCGAATGCAATAAAGCTCTGCCAAGGGGTTTTGGTCAGATTCTACGTTCTTCGGTTTGATCGATCTCTAGGTCACCGATCTGTGAATACATCTACCTAACCTCAATCTTCAAATATTTTATAAATAATCTATTTATGAGTAGTAAACTTCCTTCAACTCCTTTTTAAGTTCTTGTACCATTTAGCCAGAACAAGCTGATGCTATCTAATCTTGTTTATTATCTGCTTGGCGATATTAGCCAATTACTTTATTTTTAGACCTATTACTATTTCTGTTAGGGCTTTTCATCTACCCAGATTTAAATATGTTACACGCGCCCCTGGGTTTGAATTCAAAATATTTGAGAATCACAATGTTTTTAATGAAAACCCACCCTTCAATACATTGATATACACTATACTTTATTTATAAATTATACTCTCCTACTTCTATCACAGATCGCAGACATATTTACTGCATCTCCTTTATACCTTTATCAAAAACAATAACAAATTCTCCTCTTCAACACACATAAAAATATCATAAATATAAACTTCTAAACGTACTCCTCCTGACACCATTTACAACACAGTAATTTTTGAATTCGCCGCTTGCAGGGCCGCCAACTTAACTATACACATTTCATAATTCTCACAAATGATTCCTTTTAGACAATAATTTCGATTCATAAACTTCTGGGCTTATATCTTATAGTATTTCTTAGGTCTTAATATAAATAATTTTCTATACATCAGGTACAATACTTTCTTTTGCTAATGGCTCTTTGGTTTTGGTAACTGGTATTCACTTTAAGTCTTTTCAGGTAACAAACGTGGCATAATTAAAAGTAATAAATATAAAAACATATAAATAAATATATCGACATTAATAATATAATAAATAACAATAATAAATAACTCTTTGGGTACAGTACTTCTTTTTATAAACATATGTTCAACAGACATTACATTCATTTGATTTGGGTGGCTTTGGTCAGCTGTTCGCTGTTCTACAATTCATAGTGTTACATGTTACATCAGAATTTGCTATCGACTTTCATAACTAACCTAACTGCTCAATTTTTTCTCTTAAAAAGGTAATTAACAATTTAATTTTATTATCCCCGCTTGTGTCCTTTTTTATCTGATGTATATAATTTAATTACATATTTAAAAATTGTTCTTTTCCTTATTGCAGGCTTCTGACGGCTGGAAGGAATTAAAACATTGGATTGTTGCCACGAGGTCCTATACCAATATTAATTTATTAAGGAAGGTTAGTAATTGGCTTGATAGTGTTGTTTTCCTTTGACTTCTTATCATATTTATTTCAAATTCTGTGATATGGCTTAATATTGGCTACATTTTCCCACCAAACAATGTGCGTGTTCTCACTCTCTTGTAACTGAACTGTGTTATGCTGCGATATGGCTACTATAGTGAATGGCCCTGAATAAATTAAAAAGAATTTGCGAGTTACTTTCTCTAAAGCATTTGATAACCTGTGGCTCTTTACTAAAACTTCATCTCCAATGTTATATGAAAATATTTTATAGGCTCGGTCGTGGAATCTCTTTCTGCTATCTGCCTTCTGCTCTAGCTTTAACCTTACCAGATGATGGATATTGGGGTTTGTTAACTTACTCACTTCTGATCTTGGAAAATCAATTAATTTTTCGATAATGTATTATTCCTTTTACCGAATATGATCTCATAAGGCGTACGACCGGTGCTTTCATTTAGGCTATTTTATAGCATTCTTCTAAAAATGGTATATACCTAACCATTGTTGATGTTTTTCATTACAGTACGTCCGCATAAAACGAGAGATTTCTGCCATACGTCGCTCCACTGGGTTAGCGCTGGGGCTGTAAAGAGATGTCCTCGACCATTTAATATTAGCCAGGTGAAGTATTTCTTTCCACTGCTTGCTACAAAAATAGGTTGCGTTGTCTGATAGTACTCGTTTGGGTTTTCCTACTTCACTTGTCCATCTTTCCGTTAGCATCATCGGGCCAAAACTTCTCCGGTCAATTTGCCTATGGGAAATAGCATGGTATATTTTGAAAAAACACATGTAAGAACGAATATGTATTTTTTTCCGTATTGCGCCATGGGCATGGACCATATATATCCGCTGATATCAATTCCAATGGTGCGCTGGGGAGAATGGGATTCATTTCACCTCTGATATGGTATCGCGGGTATTTGGCTTTCTGGCATATATCGCAAGCTTTCACTATTTTGGCCACTTTTTTATGCATGCTTTTAAAATAACAGCTTTCTTTTAGTAGGTGGAGGGTCTTCGTAGTTCCAAAATGTCCAATGCGTTCGTGAGCTTCTTTTATCAAACTGTTTCCATATTAGCGGGGATAATTAGGCGCCAGTCGTAAGTATTTTTAGCCGGTCGGTGGAACATAAATCCTTTGTAGCGGGTATACTGTCGCAGGTAGTCGGGCGGTTCGGCAGCTCCTTCTTCCATCAGTTCACGGATCCGGGACAGTCTTGGGTCTTCATATTGGGCGATACGGATTCTTTCAGGTGTTAACATGGCGGTATGAATTCGTGGTTGGATATTGGGAGGATACGGTATGCTTTCTCCACTTTTTACGGCAAAACATCTTAGATTGGTATCTTGACAATATGTAGCGTCTATTTCTCTGGATAGAAAGTCGGCGGTCTGATTTCTCTTTCCTGGCAGATGGGTCAATTCGATGTCGTATTCTTGAAGCGCAAGAAACCATCTAGATAAGCGGTTGTGATTCAATTTGGCTGTCTTGAAAAATGTTAAGGCTTTGTGGTCGGTATTGATAAATATCTTATTGCCGAGTAACAATGTCCGGTACTTAATACATACTTCCATTTTATTAATATAATTCCTTGTTTCTCTCACTCTTCTTAGACACTTTCCATTCTTAATTAGTTCCCACAAATAATCCAATTTATTGTCCGCGCATGAATCCGTAGTAGTCTTTTTAGTAGCTCCGTTTTTATCCCATTTATTACGTCCAATTTGCCGGTCACATCGCTGATCATAGCCTTTAAAACGTATGTGCCGCGGATGCATGACATTGGTCCCTTCCTGTCCTCCTCGGTGCCGGTCCGGTGTCCTCCTTTGCCTCTTGAAGCGTGCATGCGGCCGGTATGCGCGCGCGCGGTTCCTCCTTCGTCGCTTCTTCCGCCTCCGGGCCTTGCGGTGCATGCTCTTCTCCCGAATGTCGTCCTCCTCGTCCTGATGTCGGCCGTCCGGTGTCCTCGGGCGCTTCCGTCTCCGGGCCTTACGATGGTCGCTCCTTTTGTCCGGTAGTCCGTCCTCTCGTTCTTCCATCTTGGGGTCCTTGGTCCGCTTCGGTGGGGTACAATGATATGGATGCATAGATTCTGTGCGCGGGTGCATGGTGGCGGTCTCCTCCTGGCAGCTGTTTATTTTTGGCAGTGGTGGGATTTCAGCATTATTATAATGGATCGGTTCTTGTTGTAGGGTGGTGGTCGGTAGTGATTCTTCGGTGGCGGGTAGCTCTTCGGCGGGGAACAGGATACTTAGTAGGGATTGATGCTTGCGGCTGGTTTTTGGTGGTGGTTTATCTGGTATTGGCTTTTGTTCTTCTAATAATATTTCCGGTAAATCATTTCTAAAGGTGGTGTATGATGTTGAAATATCTTGATTTTCGTTGTTTGTTTCATTGGAGCTTGTAGGTGTTATATCGGGGGTATCATATAGTCCTGGTTTATTAGCTGTAGTTTTCTGTATATCTGGTGGCGGGTTGTTGGGTGTTGGGTTCTGTGTTTTTTGGTGATTTGATCTGGACGCATGCTCTAATGTGTAGTTTGTACTTATTTGATGAGGTGGCGGTTTGTAATTTCTATTGTAATTATTCTGAGTGTAATCATTATTTGTGTTAAATCGATCACGGCCATAATAATAATTTCTTTTGTAGGTTTGCTGTGGATAATGATTTGTTTGACAATTTTGAAAGCTTCTATTATTCCAATTATTATTGTGTTTATGATCATTTCGGTGTTCAAATTGAGGAGTAGGTCGTGAGCAATCATATGGTACTGATTCATAATTTTGGCTGTTATATTGATTAAATTTTGAGTTATGTTGATTTGGTGCGTATCTCTGGTCTGAACGGTGGTTTGATATTGCCATCACAGACTGTATGCCATATAAATGATTTATCAGCTGCTTACAATCAGTAATGGGTTGTGTGGCGAGTGCCATTCTAACTTGATACGGTAGCTTCTTTAAAATAATACTTGCTAATGCCGATTCATTAATGGGCTCGCTCAATTGAGAATTTTTAAACTGTAGGGCAGTGACGAAAGTGGTACATGCACCGTCTAAGTTAGGGTTGAAATCGCATGATATAATGTCCGCTAGCACGTCCAACTGTTTACTTCTGCTCCAATACTGTTCCAGGAAGACAGCGACAAACTCATCCAATGATGTAAATTCATGGGCTCTACTCCGAAAGAACATCAGGGGTTCGCCAATCAATAAATTAGTCAAACGAAGACGCCAAAAATTCCAAGAGGTAGGTGCAAGAGTTTGTACTAATTTTATCTGATCTATAAATTCTTTAGGTTGGAGATAGCGGTCTGTATTGTCAAAACGGCCTAATTCATTGAAACTGTGTAGTGAATCAACGTTGCTATGGGAATAGGCTCTATATTCTCGTGCGGAAATTGATGTATTTGACTTTCAAGTTGTACCAACTTCTCTTGGGCCTGTTTCCAATGACTAGAAGCTTCTGTTTCATTATCTACTACTTCGGCATTTAATTCAGATGAAAATAATTGCTGTTCTCCAACGGCTGTCTCCATGATTAAGTTGTACTTTGTTTTGATTTATATCAGAATTTAGGTGAGCTATTTGTGTAGATTTACTATTCTGTTGTTTATTTATGGAAATAAGTTGACTATTGTTCCTGTTTGTAGCTATTTCATGAATTTGTGAAGTGTTTTGTGCTGGTAGGTTATCTATTCTTTCCGCAGTCTCCTTACCCATTCTTACCGATGTATCCTTCAGTGATTCCCGCATTTCCTTCATTTCCGCCTTTAAGTTCTTCATTACTGTGGTCATTGTTTTTTCTAAACTATTAGAAAATGACTTGATCATCCCCTCTACTATAACCCTCCTTATTGCTTCTTGGAGACATTTAACGGTTTATTACTGTTCACAGGATTCTTGGCGGTGATTGAAGATATCTGGGCGTTGGACTCCATCGCGCCCCCCTCAGCGTCGATCTCCGCTATTATCGCCGTCTGCAGTGTGTCTGCTACCTTACTTTGCGTGGACGAAAAGAGACTCATATTTTAAAAATGGATTAAGTGTCAAGTGTTTGTTAAAAAAGTGAAAGTTTTGGCCAACAAGGCATTAATAAGGACACAAATGAGGATAGGCCTATGGACATTACAAGCCAGGTAACCTATTTATTACTTAAGCTCTTATAATATAATAATACTATTCATTGATTTCTGACTAGCAGTTTAGGCCCATAAAATATAATAGCTCTCTCTATAAAATATATTTTCTACAATAATAATAATATAAAATTTTCTTTAAAACATATAATTTCTCTTTATTTAAGCTATTGATTCCCCAAAAAGTAATACAAATTTCCCTTCGCCAGTTTTCCTCACAACTCGTATAAGTTATCTATAATTTTCAATATGGTTATTGACCTAATTTCAAATAATTATTCAATGAGCTTGGCTCTCATCATCAGTCCCACGTTGGTACGACATGTTTTTGTGTCGTATCCGTGGCCTATCACGTTGGGCGACATGTCTTTGTGTCACGTTATTCTTTATATTAAAATAACGATTAGCCTCCTGCTTGGCATCAGTCGGTAAAGCATGAGATTTAATATAATAGGGCGTGGTTTTCTAATAGTATTCAGTCTTAAAAAATCTTGATAGGCCTAGATATGGGCTTTTCCTATGACTCTTGTAATTCAATAAATAATAAGTATATATAAAAATGATACTTATACTATAGAGATGAGGAATATAAAATAATTGCACACCATGTAAATTTCACACATATATTACACAAATAATGCAAAGATCAATCGAGGCAAAAAATATATATATAGAGCGATAAAGAATATAATATAAAAAATAGAACAATATTTGAAATCAATAAAAATATCACAGGCTAAACTTTATATTCTAGATTTGTGGCACGAATCATTACCATGTGCCTTTATCTTGAAATCATATGCATTCTTTGGCATGTAGCTGTGACATGTACTTGCTAATACTTGTCGACTTGGATAATTCAATCAAAAATATGTGCTCTAAGATCAGCTTGATAAATTAGCCACTAATAATCCAAATATATCTATATATATTAAAATCTCTAGTATTTAGTAGATTTATTTGTATCGAATATATTTTTCATCTCAGGGTGCAAGATTCGGCACCTGACGGAATAGGTAGAGCCATTCATCTAGTGAATTAGAACTATGATGAATTATCGCAAATTGTATTGCAAAAAATTAAATATTGTATGCATACGTTTGATAGCCTAGATTTCGTACTTCTTTGATTAAATAGAAATTTCTAAAATATTGATCTATATATTTTTCTTTCAAATAATACCTTTAATACTAATTTTTACTTGCGCAAGTATTACTCTTATTAATTTCTTAATTTATAATAACCCTTTCGGCGAGCTAGCTTTGATCATCAGATTATTTCGAAGCACTAGGGCGCCCATCACTAAATTCAAATTTAAATCACTCACGTGTCGAAAATCTTCTTGTAAGCCGCCGATGTCGATCCAACTCCATGTGGTCCGGGAATATGGTAGCCGGAATCGTCTCCTCCAAGGGGTTATAAATTTAATTAAAATGAAAAATGACTTCTGCTTCACAACAGCATCACGAAGTCTTTTAAGAAATTTAATAATTTACTTTAACTTTAATTTTTACAAAATTATTAATAAGGTACTTCGCTCTAAAATATTTGGGGTCCTCTTATGGTGGCATCTGGCTGGCGAGTGCTGGTTCTTCCTTCTCAAGTTTTACAGATTCTCTTTCCGACTTTCAAATTAGCATAAAATTTAAATATCTCAATCTTCCGCCATTAAATTCAAATAGATCTTACAAAGAATGCCAAAATATTGCTTAGATTATATGATTAATAATTTCTTTGCATTCGAGCCATATTGATAACATAGATCATACAAATTTTTACACAAAATCTACTACATTTATATAAATATATATAAATATTTTTAAACTGGCCTACAGTTGCCGCCTATTAACTGCCGTTTTACTATTGGTGCATGCAAATTTTATTAGGTATTCATGCGCCTGGTAACTCTTATTTCCTGAATACATTAAATATTTTTATTTGGTTTTTTATTTATGCTCTTGCATGCTAGTTAATATTCTATATTACTATTAATTCCATGCTAACTAATAATTAGCCACGTGGACGGGTGTTTTTTCACATTGCACACCATCCGAATGCAATAAAGCTCTGCCAAGGGGTTTTGGTCAGATTCTACGTTCTTCGGTTTGATCGATCTCTAGGTCACCGATCTGTGAATACATCTACCTAACCTCAATCTTCAAATATTTTATAAATAATCTATTTATGAGTAGTAAACTTCCTTCAACTCCTTTTTAAGTTCTTGTACCATTTAGCCAGAACAAGCTGATGCTATCTAATCTTGTTTATTATCTGCTTGGCGATATTAGCCAATTACTTTATTTTTAGACCTATTACTATTTCTGTTAGGGCTTTTCATCTACCCAGATTTAAATATGTTACAAAGTGTATAAGCCAGTATATATTGTTGTAATCTACATGATTAAAGTACTCAATCAATTATCACTCTAATTTTCCCTTATTATCTCTACCACTTTTCCTCCCCAATTCATTTCCCACTCCTCAAACTTTCCCTTTCTTTTCTCTCTCTCTCTCAATCTGTATGTACAACTCTTCCCCGAATTCTCTACCTTGCTTCACGTTTACACAGCGAAGCAGTGTGATGAAGTAGACTGTTACTTTGATACTGTTACACACCAATATTACTTTGCTACTACTACTACTACTACTACTTCTACTTCCCCTTGTATCTCCTCGTATACTCTCTCCTCTCAAACATATACACTTACACGCGCTCACAAACGCGTACATACGAGCACCATCTACAAGGTTACGTCTCTAGCCTTAAGCGTTTCATAGACCTTGTATCATCTCTCCCCTTTCCTGCTCACTTTTCAAACTCTTCATTATCTTTCTCACTCTCTCGATCCTCCTCCTATAGTAGTGAGGTCCACGTTATAATGGTAGTGGAGGAAGATAGGATAACAACGTTGCCGATCCTCTGTCTTGTCAATGCCTTCTATAGACGGTAGCTGATACAGGTTTATCGATGTAATATTAACTGTACAGTATCGTTTAAACTAATCAATTATATTTTATTAAGCAAGAAATTATGTTCTTCAATAATTTCAAAATGAATTTCCATAATGGAATATTTTTTTAATAAATTATCAATTCAACATTGTTAAAAGACGATCTGGCAACAGAACAAAGCGAGAAATAGATAGTGCTATCCGCTTTGTTGAATGATAGACAAGAATAGCAATACCATTGATATTCAAACACTGCCATTATAACGTGGACCTCACTATAATACTTGCTCGCTTCATTTACTTTCCCATACATTTCTCTTTATATGTTGTTTTTTTTATTTATGTATTTATTATTTTACAAAGGCAACTTTCTATAAGTATTTTAAGCCTAGATGATGATGGGATGAATGATAATACAATGATGGTAGAGTTATGAATGAATAAAAATTATAGGTAAATATTTTTTCCAATGTATCATGGTTTTAGCTTTCTCATATTCATTTTGCGGTCGTGTGTTGATGGGGAGGATATAATTTCATATATTTTTCAGAGAGACAACAATAATTTGTTGAAACACCACCGATTTATGAAGTTACATCATTATATAATATCATAATTATCGATATTCAAATTTCATTCAATCTCCATTTCGATTTATGATTCCTCATACATTGCAAAATTCGTTGAATAATTAGATATACTGTCATTTATGGTATGTAACTATCATAACCTGAAATATAGTCCACATCAATCAA
Source organism: Nilaparvata lugens (assembly GCF_014356525.2). Taxonomy (NCBI): domain Eukaryota; kingdom Metazoa; phylum Arthropoda; class Insecta; order Hemiptera; family Delphacidae; genus Nilaparvata; species Nilaparvata lugens. The sequence continues at coordinate 36,210,725 of NC_052511.1, read as the reverse complement.
GAACTCTAATCAAATGATCGAATTCAAATTGAATTTAAAGCCTACTGTTTTTTAAAATTATCAGTATGCTCCACTCGATGCTTTCTTCATTTTTCCTCTTCCTCTTCCCCAGCATTCTATTCAAAGTCCTTCCATGTTAGTTTCTTCTTAAACTGTAAACTCTGATTCATTCCATCATTTTACACTCCTTTGAATCTACACCTTACCATCAATGACTATTTAACAGTCATATAGTGTGAGTGAAGCTCTACGATTGGCCATTAGCTTTCGACCAATAAAGACTGAGCTCTACTGCCATTGGCCGAGAATATTTGGAATATTTGACCTTGTCTCGGCCAATCACAGTAGAGCTCAGCCTCTATAGGTCGGCAGCTGATGGCCAATCGTAGAGCTCCATTCACACTTTACATTCTGCTGCTCAATTTTAAAGCGTCCAGTTTACTAGAAATTGATAATGGTGTATAACCGAAGCAAGTATCTTAAAGTCACTTGAAATTTTATGAATTGAAGACTAATGGTATACAGTATTTTAATAATTCATATCTCTAATTATTCATGAAAGATCTCAAGTGAGTTAATGATCGCAGATCGTGATTCAATCCAAAATTAATGGATTCTATCTCAAATTGTTTAAATAAACAAAATAATCATTCAAAAAATGTTATAATGAATTTCACCTCAAATTATTTGAATAAAGAATTTGATTATTGGAATAATTTTAACAATTTCAAACGTTTTGATAACATCAAGTTGTTTTCATAGATTGATATCTACCATAACATCACTTTCACAACAAGACGTAAAATTTTGCTACATCTCATTCTCATATTCAAAACTCAGTTGTTTTATTCACATATTCTACTATAATTTATTATTATGCTTTTCAAAATTCTCTCCAGATTCTAATCGAAAACTGCTTTGTACTGTTTACCACTCTGCCTTTCTCTCTTATTACAAGTCGCACTTTACTTGAAGCGAGAATATTACTTCTTATATCCAGAATTTTCCATTCCTCGTTTCAACAATTTCAAACAACAATAATAACTTGCCTAATGGAGTCCACGCTTTTCCCATTCAGAACGAACGCCTTGCATAAACTAATATTTTACTATCATTTCAAACTTTATAAAATCTCTCCGAACTTTAAATTCATTGCAAACGGACTTTGTTGAGACTACATTTTATTTGAGAATTCCAACTGGTTTTGAGATTCATTGATTGTTATTTATTGAAGTTTTTTTTCAGTTATCTCTTGATATTTTGTGAGATCCTACCGTGGAACACTGCAAGTGATATCCGAAGATCTCTATTGAGGTTGAGTGGTAGAGAGGACTTAAAAGTCCTAACTCCACCCAATAAAGAATTTTTTCATTTCATTTCATTTCTATTATCCATACGGGTGTGAGCATTCAGGGAGGGGTCAGGAGTTCCAGCGGTCTTAGAAGGATATACCTATTATACAAAACATGGATTGTTATTTTAATTCCTTCGACCTATTCAGCTACAAATTGGCCTATCAAAGTAAGTGCTTAACTTGATATCGATTCACTGCTGTACCTATTGGATATATCTATGGATATTATTTATTATTTTCCACAAAACACATCACTAAAATGATTGAAGGAGAAAATAGGGTTAATATTGTGCTGTAATTCTCCCAAATTTGGATTAAATAGGTATACTAATTATTTTCTATAAACATATCTATATCTTCCTAAAACCGCTTTGACCGCAACTGTTATATGACCGCTGACCGCAGCGGTCAGTTCTCTGTTTACACTCACATTTATACTCTGTAAAAAATTACTTTTTACTTGGGATTGACATACGCTGCAGAGAAAGCATACAGCGGGAGGGATACAGAGGTGCGATGTTGCCGTTTTGAAGCGGTAGCGTTCTCCAACTTCTAGTGACTGTTCATGTGCTCATGCTACACATGCGAAGTTTCCTGTCTGAATGCAGTCAGACGACTAACAAATTGACAACTGCGCTTCTGCCTATGACTATCCTTAACTGTAATTGGCTGATCTCCCTCCATTTCTCAGCGCCGCATATTCCTCCAAGTCAGAAATAATTTTGTACGGACTATAGTCTAATCACATTCTTGTGTTTCAAGCTGATTTCCGTTAGGTCATCAATCATCAAATATCAGGAATTGGAAACAATAGACTACAAAGGGTAGAGAGCGAGATGTGAAAACGTAGAAACAGCAGTTTTCCAATACAGCTACAAAAGGTGAAGAGTGGGATGTGAAAAAGTAGAAACAGCAGTTTCCCAATACAGCTACAAAGGGAGAGAGAGAGAAATGTGAAAAAGTATACTGTTTCAATACAGTTTCCGTCTCACATTAACAAATCAACAATTCTCGGAACCCTCACGGGTTTTTCCTCGTGAAATCCTTTTCCCAACAATGGTTTACTCGCCAGTAGAGCCTCCAAAGTATTTTCCACCTTACAATTACCTCTCACCAACATTCGAGTCGAGTTTTTCTTCTTTCTCCACTTTCGTTTCTGGTTTACACTTTCTCACAATTTATCAATTAAGCCTAGTTTTCACGAGTAGAGTGAACTGGCATACAAACTCTATCAAGCTAACTCTACTCTACTTACTTAGTCGAGTGACTGTCTGTTTTCACTACAATTGATAATAGTAGAGTACATTTCCACGGTGCTTTCCCACTCTACTCTACTAACAACTAGTACTCTACCATGAACGTTTTCATTCAGAGTTCACAAGATAGTTAGTACTTGCCCAGGGAACTCTACCATCAACTCCACTAATGGAAACCAAGCTCTACCATTAGTCCATTACAATAGAGCCATAGTCCATTACATCTACAATAGACCATTAGTCTATTCTTAATGATAAGTTCGTGGTTATGAGTGTCATTCATAAGTGCAATATATCAAATGTGCGAGTATTTGATCTTTCCGTTATTTGCGTTTATTATCTAAGATCACCAAAGATTTCAAATATTAACATATTGCCATTTGAAAGCTAAAACCTTCATAACTTTTAATTCAACCTTTAAAACCAATTGAACAGAAGCTTTTGAATTACGTTCATACACTAGACGAATTGAAATATCACAGATCTGAGGCACTCCCTTCCTTATACATTCATGAGTCCATTTTATCCAACTTTCACATCCTCCTCTTATTTAGTTTTCTCTTCAGTTCCTTTTTACTTTGATCACAAGACAGAGCCTTCCAATAATGGGCATTTTAACCCTTAATTTTTTGTTCTCTTTTTTCGTTTTGTCATTTCTATCGTTTTCGTTCTCCTCTTCTCACTTTTCCTTATTCTTCTCTCAAATCTACTCCCCCGAATATTACTTAATTCTTTCAAAATGTTTATCTATTTTTGATCATTCATTGATTCAAGATACACAAATTATTCATTGAAATGATTTAATCCAGTGATTTATCTTTTCTTAGAGATAATAATGTGAAATATTTCTTCTAGGTTTGGTTTTAAAGCATCTAAATTTGAAAATCTAATTTGCGAGAATAATTAGGAACTGAAAATTTTGTGAATTAAACAACTCCAAGACTCAACCTATTTCGGACCATGTGTAACCTTATCTAAATTTGGGAGAAAAAAGACAAGATAACACAAAGAAGATAGCACAAGATTACCTTATTTTTTCTCTATCATTTTTGATGATGTACTTGTGTTCGAATCAATAAAGAACATCAATATCAAAGAATCAAATTTCCTGGAAGTTTGTCTTTTATTATCCTTCCATTGCCTTAATCTTGTCACTCTCTCTCTTTCCAAATTTCTCTAAAATAACTCTTCATCAACTTGGTTAACTAAACCTAATTTTGACTATACCACTTAGAAATCCCCATGAATGAAGTTCCTTCAACTGAATTTATGTTACACTTTCAAGAATTGTTAAGTGTGTGAAAACAACTGTATTGAATGAATGTAGAATTACTATTAAGTATAATTGAGAACTTGATATGATTTAGACAGAACAAATCAAATTTGAAATACTCTTCAGTACAACAATGTATCAATTATAAAAAACTTTCCTTTTAAGTGAAAATTTGAATCAATCTCCAATACAAAGTATTAAGTACAAAGTAGCTTGCCTTCAAACTGACCTTGTGTAAACCAGCCTTTTAAATTCCAACCCTTGGCTACCAAACCCCCTCACACACACTACTGATGCAGCAACAGTCTAATCACCTTCCACTTCTCTTACTTTAAAGGCTATTTATTGGATGAGTGCTTGCTCCACCCAATAACTCTCACATAAAACTCACCGCTCCACTGGAAAGCGGGTTTAAACTTCATCATGAAACCTCTCGTCTTCACACTGTCTCTCTCTCTCTCTCTCTCTCTCTCTCTCTCTCTCTCTCTCTCTCTCTCTCTCTCTCACACACACACACACACACACACACTATCTCTTTCACACTATCTAATCCTCTTTGTCTTTTTCAAACACTCCACTTCCTCTTCTTCATATCTCAATTCTTCATTTATTATTCTCTTCCACCTTAATCTCATTCTCTCTTACTTTTAATTTCCCAATCTCATACGCTCTCTTCCATTACCTTTGACTATCTCGATTCTATCATTATTATATTTCCACTACTCCTTATATTATATATCCTGTTTATCTCATACACTATTCAGGCTACCGTTTGTTTTGTAGGCGATTAAGAGGAAGAAATCTTAGCATTTTCAAGCGCTCAATAAATTTTCATAGATTTCAATAATTGAAGTATCGGGGGATTGTGCATAACGAGGCTACTTCGGATAATAAGGTTCCAAGTTCAAGTAGGTTTGATGTTCTTAAAGATGAATGAACTTCAACAAAATTATACCGTACCGAGTAACCGACTGAGTCGAACCCCCATAAAACGAATATTCAGCGGTTCCTTCTGCATTTGCTTACCAGTTACTGCCGGTTACTGGTGTAAAAGTAGCATTAGATTCACTTGGAAAAGTGTTAGCAATAAATTGTTGAGGAGCTAAGGAGAGGTTTGGAAACCTCTTAAAGAAATTGTTCTGGATGGGTGAAAATAGGAGAGGCGGGTTAAAAAGGTGTAAAAAAGGGTAAAGAGATGAGGAGATTTAATGATGGAGAATGAGGGAGGATAAGAAAAGTGAGTGATGAAGAAGAAAGAGAGAAGACTGAGATAGAGAAAGTAGAGTGAGACAGAGAGAGAGAGATTGATTGAGTCCTATTTATTGATATGTCCAAAGCTCCGCCAATTTATGTAGATGCATAACAATATTATCTTTAGTTATTATAAATTGCTTTTTTCGTATCATATACAGTTCAATAATTATTTCCTTAGTCTATATTATGTGAATTCATATATAATTTTGCTGTATTGTAAGCTATTTTATATAAGTGTATAAGCCAGTATATATTGCAATCTACAAAAATAAAGTACTCAATCAACCACACAACAGAATGAGTGATACACAGAGAAAGAGAATGAGTGAGAACAAAATAGAAAGATATAGTGAGAGAGAAAAATGAGAGTTTAGCATAACGGGAAGGAGAGTGAGGAAAAAGAGAAATATCAAGAGAAAGTGTGAGAGAACGAGAAAGAAATGGAGTGATAGAGAAGAAGCAACAGAGAGAAAGAGAGAGAGAGACTGAAATGAAGAGACACAGTACCAGAGAGAATGTGAGATGATGAGAAAGAGGGTGAAAGAGAGAGAGATTGTTTGATTTATTTTATTTATTAGGACGGAGTTTGGACTCCAGGTCCTCTCTGCCACACAACCCTTCAGAGATTGAGTATGAGGAAGCTTTAGGAAGAAAGAGATTGATTGATTGATTGAGTACTTTATTTATACTGGCTTATACACTTATATACAATAGCTTACAATACAGCAAATTATAGATGAATTTACATAATATAGACTAAGAAAATAATTATTGAACTGTATATGATATGAAAAAGTAATTTGTAATATAATAACTATAGATAATTATATTGTTATGCATCTACATAAATTGGCGGAGCTTTGGACATATCAATGTCCATTCTTCGGAAAGAATATTAAAAATATCCTCCCCACTAACTCTCTACCAAATTAGAGAGAGAGAGACAGTGATAGACAGAGACTAAAAGGTGGTAGTAGAATTATACTATAAAACATCCCGAGGCTTGGCCTGTAAGATATTATCATAGAGTAAAGATATCCTTCGCTAGAGGACGTTTATATTCCAAATTTGTGTCATTTCAAGCCGATTACTGTCGACTACTGTCTATTATCGCTGTTTTGGCCGGGTAAAACTGTAAAAACGGCACCACAGTATGAGAAACTACCTGCGTCACATAGCTTCACAAAAAAATCTGGTGTGGCGCACTCACACAACTTTCCTTGCCGTTATGAAAATTGATCAACGCAGTGCTCACGCGCATCTCAAGTCTACTATTCAAAGATCTAAGCCAGCTGGTGACAGGACGATAACGCTGCAGACACACGAAGTCTGCTATCTCTTCATAGTGAATGATTTAATAGAATCAACCGTTACCAACAGTTTGCAATATTAATAATCTTATTATCTCGAACTTCGAGCTTATTTCCAATTTAAGGTGAAAATGTTACTGAACATTAATAATTGTAGAGATTCTCATGCTCAATCTTTTCCACTTGTAATTTCTTGTTTAAATTGTATCTGAAGCCTGATAATTGGGAATCTAAAATCAAACTATGCATAGATGGGGTGGAGCTCTTGAAATTTTTACAGATATGGGGCAGCTGATAGAGCTTATCATTGACTATTCTAAGTATAAATTTGATCAAAATGGTTGGAGCCGTTTTCGAGAAAATCGCGAAAATCCTTTTTTTACAACATTTTCGCCTTTTTAGCCATAATCTTGAATTGCATTTGATCGAAATTGTTCATGTCGAGTCCTTATACTGTAAGTACCTTAAGTTCCAAATTTCAAGCTATTCCGTTAATTGGAGATGAGATATCGAGTTCTCAGACGCACTAATACACACACACACACACACACACACACACACACACACACACACACACACACACACACACACACACACACACACACATACACACACACATACATACAGACCAATAGGCCTACCCAAAAACAACTTTTTTGGACTCTGGGGACCTTATACACTAATACACACACAAACACACACACACACATACAGACCAATACCCAAAAACCACTTTTTTGGACTCTGGGGACCTTGAAACGTAAATAAATTTGGAATTTGGGGTACCTTAATTTTTTTCGGGAAGCAATACTTTCCTCACCTAATTCCTATTATACTTTCCTTGCCCTATTACCTAATGGTAAGTGAAAGAAGTACTAGGTATATTTGCCTGATAATAAGTTAACAGTAAAGTAAATCTATATTATATTATCTTTATTATATTAAAGCCACATGAACTAAAAATTCACAGCCAATACGGCTGATTGTCACGGAGAACCAACCTCGAAATCAATTGGGGAACGTATTGGAGGCTATGGGAAAACCACTAAATCACGAAAATTTCACCCCCCTGGCCCCCTAGAGACCCCCAAATTTTTTCGACATTTGAAATCAGCATCGCACATAAAATTCGATAAAAGCTTTTTTGTTCAGCCCCCGGAGATAAAACTATTAATAGCCATAAAATGAATTTCAACCGAATTCAAATGGGGACCCGGGAAATTGAGTTTTCATCGAAAATTTGAAGTTTTCCCAAATACGAAAAATTCCCAGCCAAAACTATAAGGTCGCTGTAAAAACTGAATACCAAATCTGTTGCATACTATACTGGAGGCTACGGGAATACCTCTAGACCTTCCAAATTTTTCCCCCGGCACCCCTGTACTCGCCCAAATATTTAGGACACATTTAAATTTGTTTCCCACAAAAAATCTATCACAAGCTTCTTCTTTCAGGTAACAATTAAATGATGAGGTAATAATGTTGATCAATTGATTGTTTGATTCATTAATTGCCACTGCATTTATGTTATAAGTCGAATAGCAATAACTTCATATTGTAAAAGAATATTGAGATATTAACTTTGACTATTAGCTAGGTAGCTCTTCAATCAATTCTAGATCAAAAGTACAGGTAAAAGCGAGGAAACATCCCTCCAACATGACTGAGCTTTCAACTTAGGAATAGACAGTCTCAGGCCCGGTTGCACAAAAGCCGGTTAAATTTTAACCGTGATTAATTCCACGAGAACCAATCAGACAATGCGTTTTTGGAAAGACGACTTCTCTGATTGGTTCTCGTGGAATTAATCACGGTTAAAATTTAACCGGCTCTCGTGCAAGTGACACTAAATGTATAAATCATCCCCACACAAAGAGGACTTATAGCTTGCTAGGATCATATCTATGAGTTAAAAAAATACAAGGAAACAATAAATTATGTGACATCCACATTATTTTCTAAGTAATTCAGGCCTACTGCAATCACAACTCAAGTCTCTAGAACCACCTCTTCAATCAACATAAGGAAAACTTGGATGGAAATCAAGGTAAGTCACAAATAGACCAACTGTGTCGTTTTTGAGAGGTCAAACAGCCACTATTCAAAGCAATTTTCTGAACTACTGCGCTGCTTCACTGATCTCCACCTCGATTCAAGGCTAGACAGAACTGTGATTATTAAGTAAAAGCGCGCGAAAGTGTTGTCACGAAATGCTCGAAAATTAGTTGAAAGTTGACCGGATGTTGATCGATTAGACGCACTTGAAACTGTCAGTATTGGTTGAATGGGGAAGAATAAGTCTTGTTTATGAGGAATGCTGACAGTTTTAAGTGGATCTCACTAGTCTGGATTCACTTTAAACTGTCAGCATTGGTTGAATGGGAAAGCATTGGTATTATAAATAGGGAATGCTGACAGTTTGAAGTGGATTTGACTAGAACAGATTCACTTTTAACAGTCAGTATTGGTTGAATTGAGAAGGATAAATGTTGTTCATGAGAAATGCTGGCAGCTTAGACCCTGAACACAAAAGTCACGTAAATTTTAACCATGATTAATTCCACGAGAACCAATCAGAGAAGGCGTTTTTGGAAAGACGGCTTCTCTGATTGGTTCTCGTGGAATTGATCACGGCTAAAATTTAACCGGCTCTCGTGCAAGTGACACTAAATGTATAAATCATCCCCACACAAAGAGGACTTATAGCTTGCTAGTATCATATCTATGAGTTAATGCGATCTGCCGTCCTTTATGGGAAAAATACAAGGAAACAATATGTGACAACCACATTATTTTCAAAGTAATTCAGGCCTACAGCAATCACAACTCAAGTCTCTAGAACCACCTCTTCAATCAAAATAAGGAAAACTTTGATGGAAATCAAGGTATGTCACAAATAGACACACTGTGTCGTTTTTGAGAGGTCAAACAGCCACTTTTCAAAGCAATTTTCTGAACTACTGTTCCTGCCTCACTGATCTCCACCTCGATTCAAGGCTAGACAGGACTGTTATTATTAAGTAAAAGCGCGCGAAAGTGTTGTCACGAAATGCTCGAAAATTAGTTGAAAGTTGACCGGATGTTGATCGATTGGACGCACTTGAAACTGTCAGTATTGGTTAAATGGGGAAGAATATGTCTTGTTTATGAGGAATGCTGACAGTTTTAAGTGGATCTCACTAGTCTGGATTCACTTTAAACTGTCAGCATTGGTTGAATGGGGAAGCATTGGTATTATAAATAGGGAATGCTGACAGTTTGAAGTGGATCTGACTAGAATAGATTCACTTTTAACAGTCAGTATTGGTTGAATTGAGAAGGATAAATGTTGTTTATGAGAAATGCTGGCAGCTTAGACCCTGAACACAAAAGTCACGTAAACTTCAATCTTTAAGTGATCCATCAAAAGGCAGAGCCAGAGAGTGGAGAGGATGAAAAAGAATGGGAGGGGATTGGTATGAGAAGAAGGAGAAAGAAGGATGAGTGGGAGGAGGAGATTGATTGATTATATGCCTTTATTAGGGCGGAGTTAGGACTCCTGGTCCTCTCTGCCACACAACCCTAACGAAGGAGGAGGAGAAGGAGGAAGTGGAGGTGGAGGAAGAGAAATAATTAGAAAAGTGACGAAATGAGAAGTGTGGAAAGTGGACGAGAAGAACGAAATGAACCAAGAGAAAACTACCAGAAAAAATTAGAAGACTGGACGAGAGGAAGAAAAGAAGAAGAAGAGGAAGAAGAATAAGAGTAGGAATAGGAATGTGAATAAGGAGAAAAAGAAGAAGAAGGAGAAGGAAGAGAAGAAGAAGAAAAAGAGGAACGAATGTGGATAAGAATAACAGAAGCCAGTCGAGAGATAAAACGAGCAGAACATGACAAGAGGAAAAGAAGATAGGAGAGGAAAAAGGAATTAAGAGCCTGACGTAGATGATGAAGAAGAAAAGAAGAAGAACTGGAGAAAGAAGAGTAGAAGAGAGAAACGTGAGAGAACTGAGAAACAAGAGATGCAAAGAATATAAATCAGAAGTTGAAAATAATAATATTCTTATGGGCGCATTACTGAAGAGAGATACATCAGAACAGAATTTAAGCATCATATTAGTCTATATCATACAATCAAAGAAATATACATAATGATTATGCTTCATATTAGAGGACTGAGAAATGGAATGAATCAATCAACTGTTCCAATAAATGCTTTTTGGAATAGGACGAAATCACCAGCCATTTACAGCCAATCAGAGGAGAATACAGGGAGACCGCCTCAAAATACTTCACGCACTACGATTGGTCGCCCCACATTGCCAGTCCACACTAGCCACGCCCTCAGCCAATCACAAGCAAGCAATGCAGCAACGAGTTCTTCTGTTAGTTCTCTAGTTTGTTGATAGATGACGTTGGCTCCCCCTGAATATTCCATGAATGGAGATTGGAACTATTTAGGGCCGGTTTCCGAGCTCGGGACTCAGCTAAGTTCTAGACTTTAAACAGATGGAGTCAGAAAATTGGCCTTCCGAAACTGGGCGTAGTCGCAGTCCACGTTTAAATCAAATTTCGAAAAACTAGAAAATTGAACAGAAAATAAAATAAACAGAAAATAGTGTAAAGTTTCAGCTATTTTGAATTACTTGGGAATGTTTAATTTCCTCAAGGAAAAACGTTTCCAATTTATTATAGAAATGAGAAAAAATATTATCATTTATTTATTTATTTCATTCCACAATCACAATATCAAATTAATGATTGGGAGAGAATCAACAGGATAAACACAAAACTGTTTCTCTCCCTATTTTTGATAAAAATAGTCTAAATGAGGCTATGTAAACACTTCTATAAAAACTACGACTACGCCTCGTTTTGGAAAGCCAATTTTCTGACTCCAACTGTTTAAAGTCTACAACTTAGCTAAATCCCGAGCTCGGAAACCGGACTTTGAACTTTGAATCCTACTATTAAATTATTGAGAACTAAGACTGAATACTATCAATAACTCTCTCTTTGAATCCTATTAAATTTATTAAGAATTAAGATTGAATACTATCAATAACTCTCAGCTCTTCTGAGTTTGTGAAAGAAAAAAACATATAGTGAAGCATCATAATCCAAAAAATGCATAGATTGAGATAATAATATGTTGATTCATGTATGTGAAGTCATGATACAATAAACTCACATTTTAGTAAGATGTAGAAGTACTAGAAACATTTCAGGAATTGGATAAAGACAAGTAGCAATATTATCACAAGTGTTGTGATGAAATAAAAGGGTACTTGATAATTGTATTGTATTTCAAATATTCAAAAAAAAACAAAATACTTGGATGCAGTCATATAATTTATAAGTATAGTGAAGGTGAAGAAGTATAGTAAAGTATAGAAAACATGAAGAACTCAATACATAACCTATAAACTCGAGTGTTGATAGGAAATGACATTGGGTAATAGGGCAAGGCAGAACATCCAAAAGGATCTCTCTGCCAATAAAAGCCATATGAATAAATAAATAAAATAAGTATAGTAAAGGTATAGTTTGGTATAGTTGAAGTATAGTATAAGTTTAAGTATATAGTCTAGTCTATAATAATACAGTCCTGCAGAAGGTAGTGAAGAAAAAATGTAATGTGGAGTGGTGTAGGACAAGATGGAGAATAAGAAGGAGGAAAAGGAAGAGGAGGAAGATAAGGATAAAACTGAAGAGGAGGGGTAGAAGAATGGAGCAGGAAGAGCTAGTGGAGGGGAAGGATGATAAGGAGGAGGAGAAGGAACAAGGAAAACGTGCATGAACGACAGAGAATGAAGAAATCGAGGAGCTGCTAAGTTGGCGAATGTCGTCTGGAACTGCAAGAAGTAAAGCCTGTAATTGAACGGTCTTGGTTTGTTGGGCTGACAAGCTACCATGAAAACGGAGCTTGCAATGTATATCCTGCATCTCCCACTTGCTACTGTAATTGTGAAAGTTCGTTTCCACTTCCGCTAACGACTTTAAATTAGACAAAAACTATTGTTGGTAATAACCTAGCTCAAGATGGGAGTAGTAAGGTACCATTAGCATCAAGTCACACAAAATTCAAGAATAATTGAATATGAGTTTGTGGAAGATCAGTTATAATCTCTGTCAATTATATCGAAATTTGTTTAGTTAAAGGCCCATATGCACCATCTACGTAGAAAAAAAATAGAATATACTTAAATTATAAGTAATTTAATATATATTTAATACATATATTTAACTATATATCCAATAATAAAATATTTAATATATATATAAATAAATAAATAAATATATATATATATATATATATATATATATATATATATATATATATATATATTTAACTATAATTATAAGTAAATTCGTATGACTTTTGTTGGTGGGGAGTCCCTTGCGAGAAGGTCCCACCGCCTGAATATATAATTCAAGCCGTCAATGGGCCTTACGACTGTCATACTTCAGCCGGGACCGACAGTTTAACGTACCCATCCGATAACACGGGAGAGTATACTTACTTACATGCTACATACCTCTCCACATGCGGTGAAGTGATCCATCAAAACTAACGTCGAGTCCCTATTGACCAATAGATGTAGAACACATTGATACAATGAATTTCATTGAGTTATGATCCTATTAATTACTATAATGTATAACTTTCCAGGTTTGAGCCACCTGGACCCTGTTGTATGAGCAAATACAAGCTGATATTTCAGTAATTTCCTATTCTATTCTAATCAATCCTTTTAAACTGAAATTATGTAGACCCATATTATGCTCAATATGGAAGCAGTTTGAACTAAATTCGAATAGATCCAAAATTGAATTGAACACAGACGCTAATATTATTTTCTATAAAAAACAATTAATAACAATAATCCACAAAAGAATAACAGTATAAGCCCAGAACTGTCTTCCAATTGAATTTTGACTGATAATATACAAGATACATGTAAAATTGATAATAATAATACGCATTTACTTGCACGAATAAACAAGTTCGAACACATCATATAATAATAGTAGGCTTTTAACGTGCAGAATGACATCTCAGTGCCTTTGTAACTTGCACAAGTCAATAATGAAAAAAAGAAAAGTTCAAGTACATTGTTTTATATAAATGTCTTCATGCTGCTTGAAATAACTGAATAAATTTGTGTCGAAAACTTATTATACGTACCGTATCTTGTATCAGTATAGCATTTGAACTAGCATTAAAAAATAGTCTCTGTAAGAGACTTCAATTTGCTATGAAAACCTTCGCCGGCACAAAAAAGTCCATTCTTTCGGAAAGTAGAATTGCAATACCAATGCCCCTTTCTACTGGCGGTTTGAAGTTTGTTATAACAGGTTTGCAAATAAAATGAAGTTAAAAATAAAAGGTTACGTTTCTATTTTTAGCACTTCAAATCCCAAATTTTGTGCATCGGAAACTCTTTATCCATATCCTCGGAAATGCTCCTTCATAAAATCCAGATAGGCCCAAGAGAAACAAGTTAGGTAGAAGAAAGAACAACTGCCCACTTTTCCCCATCTTACACTTTCCCATCCGTATCGCTTGATTCCATCAATGTAGGAAGCTTCATAATGTAGGGGAATTGAATAGGTGGAAGCTTCATTTCTAGAAAACATTGACAAGTTACGATGAATTTCATTGAATCCGGGTGAAAATCTCCACCATTCAAGCTCACTTTCTACATGCTCGCCTCAATGCATACCTGTCAACCATGAAAACCTTCCACACACGAGACATGAGTACTGAAATCATTCTAATAACACCCTACGTTTCATGCAGAGCGTGGAAGAAATGCACTTGACCAAAAACGTATATAGGGGACAGTCGACACTTTTTACACTCAGTTGCTTAAGTGAAGCCGTTTGGCACGGTTCGAGTAGTGAGTGAGGAAAAAGTTCAAGTGATATTTTTTGTGATAAAGTGTTGAAAGTTTGTTTTTATGTTTGGATGTTTTTGGTTAGTATTCGGTGAACTTTCGCATTCTATAGTGTATTCAATGTTAGTTCGTTAGTTGTTTAGATATAGTTTTCTATATATTTTCAATACATAGTTTTTCTAGGTAGCGTTAATTTCGTATCAAAACACAAAACTAATGAATACACATTTGAAATTCAGAAATAGTGAATATAGGATATTTATAAGTATAGTTTATAGTTTATATGTTTATAGTTTTTTATAAGTAGCGTTAATTTCGATGTATCAAAACACAAAACTAATGAATACACATTTGAAATTCAGAAATAGTGAATATAAAATATTTATTTATAAGTATAGTAAATTGTAGTTCTTTCTAGCTTGAAGGAATCAGATGCCTATCCACAAGAGAAAAGAATCGTTTTTATTGATAATAGACTACAATAAATTGTTAGTCAAGTCTTGAAGTGATTAGTTAGCTTATTGGTCTATCAGACAAGCAAAATAGATTTCTTTACAACATTTAAAAGTTAAATATGATAAATAGCGAATCATCCGTAGCTTATCTTAAACAAATCATAAGAATTTCAAGCTCTCCCTTTGGTGCAACTAGATAAAATTGATCTTGAAAGATAGGAGAGTTTCAGATGTACTTTGAGATTTTGTGTTTAACTTATTTTCCCGAATATTACAAGAGAATGTATTGTTTGGATCCAAGTAATCTATTCAACTATCCAAGCATAACTTGACCTACTGGAGGATTTAGTATTAGGTATTAGTTATTATCCTCCAATTATTAATAGCTTCAGCAGTCACTAAAACACTCCAACTGCAATTAAAATCAATACTCCAATTGCGATTTCAATACATGAAATACTCAATACAATTGATACTAGATAATAAAACAAATAGACAAAATTGCACTAGACATACATGCATAATAGGATCCTATACTATTAAACGAGCAACTTCTGTTTATATGTTCAGATGTTTAGATGTTTGGATGTTTATATGTTTGTATTTCACCGGATCTTGAAAACGGCTCTAACGATTCTCACGAAATTCTGAACATAGGTTTATAATATGAAGATTCGATTTCACTAGGTCTCATCCCTGGGAAAACTCGCTGAAGGACATTAAAAGGATAATAAATTATTATTCATCCTTGGGAAAACAGCTGATAATAATTATTTCGTCGTCTGATGAAAGTGTGTGAGCAAGTTCATGTATGTGGGACTGAGTCAAAATTATGACTCAGCTGTTGAACTTTTGTAATCATTGAATCAGGTACTTAGTGCCGGTTGCAAAAAAGCCCGGTTATTTTCAATCCTGATTAATTCCAGTAGATCCATGTTTTTGAAATGGTCTTCCTGATTTGGTTCACGTGAAGTTAAACAGGATTAAAATTTAACCGGCTTCTGTGCAACTGGGCCTTTGTGAGGGAAATTTTTGCATTCTTCTGGGAATCTCAATTTACTGTGATTAGATAGAACATTTCTGTACGAATGTTATTATAATTTCTTCTTTCGTAATACATTTTTTATGCTTTTGTACTCCAGAGCGAAGCTCGGTCCCCGATATTAATTACTTAATCATAACATTCTAAAGCATATTTCATTAATATCAAGTACATAAGATAGTAACTACAATTTGAAACTGAATACAAGTGAATGGAATCTGACTTAATCAATTTCAAATCAAATTGATAACTGACTACAACCCTTCACTTTCAGGCTCACCATGTACTGACTGACCTCCTTCTCTCAACATCAACCAATCGTTACCACATTAACAAAACTTCCCTCTCAAAAACTGTTAAATCTACGACAAAATGCTCAAAACCCTCTCGTTAATCCTATGCCTCCTAACAACTGCCACTCAAATCTCGGCGGCCACTGAACGTTTCCAAGACTCGGACCGCTACAAGGACAACGAAGCCGAAGTCTTTCATCATGGCCAAGTACAGACTTCAGACACGGCCACGATCGAGGAGCTTTACAAGCACGGACTTCTCGATAAGCACCGCGAGCGGCCCGTTCATGAAGCCCACGGTAAGCCGCGGCCTACTAAGTACCCGCGGCCGGGACTTGACGGTGGACTTCGCGGGAAGTACGCTCTGGGGACGCCGCCAAACGCTCACAAAATAACGCTCATGAAGACCTACTATGATCCGATCACTAATCAGCCTTACATGTGAGTACAATATTTTCATATTTCTTCTGAAGGTGCGTTCAGATTTACGCGCCTCGAACACGAGCAATTCACTTTTCATCAGCTGATTATATATTCTGTATTTGTACAGAAACGGTAAGATACAGATATAAAAAGCTTGGCATCAGCTGATTAAAAGTGAATTGCTCGTGTTCGCAGTGCGTAAATCTGTACGCACCTTAATATTAAATTATTATCCAATTCAGCACAAATTCATTCATCGATCTCATTGATTCAATGTTACAAAAATCATGAATTAGAATGGAAAATACAAACAATATCGAGGCAAGGTAGTAAGTAGGCCTATCATGGAGAAAAGAAAGCTCATGCCCCATGGTATAAGGTGTTTAAACTTTCTTTATTGATTCATACAATAGTTTCATCATCAAAAATGATAAAAATAAGGTAACCAAGTATTTATATTAAATTAATTTAATATTTTATTTATTTATTTAGGTTAGCAAAAGCAATACAACGATCGGAAAAGAAAAAAACAGGCTATTGTCCAAAACTTCTTCAATTTTCCAATTTAGTTTCAAGTTGTCCGAATATTATACATAGGTTATGTCCATTTCAATTGGAAAAAAAATATTGCAAATATTTTCATATTTCTTGTTATATTATAGTATCCAATTTTCCACAAATTCACTCTTCAATCTCATTGATTCAATAAAACAATAACAGAATTAATCATACAGTAAAAACAATATCGAGACAAGGTGGTATCAAAGAGAAAATATAGCTCAGGTCCCATGGTATAGGGTGTTTATTCTTTCTTTATTTATTATTTTTCTTTATTGATTCATACAATAGTTTCATCATCAAAAATGATAAGGAGAGAAAACATAAGGTAACCAAATATTTATAATATATTTTATTTATTTATTTAGGTTAGCAAAAACAATACAACGATCGAAAAAGAAAAAAAAAACAGGCGATTGTCCAAAACTTCATCAATTTCCCAATTTAGTTTCAAATTGTCCGAATATTATACATGGGTTATGTCCATTTCAAGTGGAAAAAAAATATTCAAATTCACTCTTCAATCTCATTGATTCAATAATACAAGAATCATGACTCAGAATGGAAAATACAAACAATATACAGCAAGGTAGTATTGAAGAGAATAGATAGCATAAGTGGATATCCCATTTTAAAATGGATGATATTAAATACGATATGGTAGGTAAACTGACCAGCAGAATTTTCATTGAATTTGAAATGTGAAAGAAAGGCTTTTCAATAGAAATTTTGATGAGGCCTAGCGTTCACTTTAACTGAAGAGCTGAAGACGCCACATTGAATAGTCGTCATAAATGTCTAGGTTCATCATATCTCATCATTATCTCTCCTATCAACCATACACAGTATAAGGCTTAATTGGGCTCATCCTAAAAAATACTGTAAGCATGCCACCATGAATATCCAATCACATAATATCATCTATAATATAATAAATTAAAGAGTTGGTTTGTAAGGGATAAGAAATTCACGAATGACGCATTATCACGTCTGAACTACTCAACTGATCAACTTGAAATTTTGCACATTGATCCCTAATTCACCGAGGATGGTTATACCTATTTTAAATTCTTCAAGATTCCAGTGGGTCAAGTTTTCAGTTTCCAAAGTTTTTAATTAGACCCTTGCGGAGCACGGGTTACCTGCTAGTATCTAATAACATCAGATTCAATTTTTCAGGTATTCATTACAGAGTAAAACTTCTGCAAAACCAACAGGAATTAACAAGAGATTTTTAGTAGCGTTGAAAGAGTTTTATTTTCTCATTATGAATAGTTCCTAAGTCCTAAGTGTCATATTTTTATCAAATTTCCTTATTATCTTATTCTTCAAACATCATCAAAGCTTCTACTCAAAGAACTTATACTACTCAGAGAAAAATATAATTCTAAATACTGTACGATTATAAATTATAGCACAATCTGAAGAACAAACAAATAATATCAGAGTTATTAACGTCGCCATAATGGCTTTATAACAACAAAAGTGACACAAAAATAATTGCATCATGACATTGGGGAAACAAACCAAATTTTACAAAAGAAAGTCGCCCACATTTCGAATGAAATTCATTTTCATAATATTCCCTGAGTATTATTGCTAACAAAAGAACCTTATCGTACCCCCTTCAGAATACAGAATAATCCATCCTATCAAAATTAAAAAGTTTTCTCAGGAAAACATTTTTTTTCTGATCATTACTTTTATAGAGGATAGATTCTTCATGGTATTATTGATCTAGTAGAATAAAAATTTCCTGAAAATATCATTTTTTGGAAAAGTTATTCAATTTACCAAAAATAACTCAGCTAAAAGTTATTTTTAGTAAATTGAATTACTATCTTAAAAATTGATATTTTCAGAATTTTTTTGTTTTACTAGATCAACAATACCATCAAGAATCTATCCTCTAAATCTCATGGATTTATCTCTTAACGAATTTGAAATGTTCTGTCCCAAAAATTAAAATTCTGGGCGATCATATATCGAAAAGTAATGATCAAAAAAAAAAAAAATGTTTTCCTGAGAAAACGTTTTGATTTTGATAGCTTGATAGCTATACAAATCAAAAAACTTTGAAAAATATCACGAGTAAAAAATTCATTTTTAGCCTTTGCACAGCCTTAATCTGTCAGTATTTCCAATGAATAACACCAATGCAGCCCATTCAATCAATGCTGTCAGTTTAAGGTGAATCTCACAATATAGACAAGAGAATATTATGCTACAAGCCTTTGTATTCATCACTGCTTGCTGTTGTATGAAACGATGAAATAAGTTTATACCTACAGTTGTTCCCTCACTCACTGTACTATTGTATTCAACGGCAGGAAAACGATGTGAAATTCAATTATACGAGTCTGATTAGTTGAATTGTATTCGTGATCGGGGACCATTGTTCCAGAGGGGCAAGGGGGGAAATAAGAGGGAGGAGGAAAAGGGTACTAGAAGGTGAGGGGGTAAATAGGTTGTAGGAGGGAGGAAGGAGGAAGTGTGGTGGGGGTGGGGTAAATAAGGAGGGAGAGCGTCGAGGAGGGTGAAGGTAAGGGGGTAAATAGGTTGGAGGAGGAGGGAGAGACAGATGATGAGTAAACAAATCACAAAGCACGATGCATTCGCGGCTAAACAAAGCCGGCCAATCACAGTAAGTTGTGCTTTGGCAACCTCTTCAGCTCTGCGGCAGCCTATTTGCAGTGATCGTCCAATTGGATTACTCAATTCCAAGACCTGGAATGTGATTTGATGTACAGTAGCAGCTATTGGATTCTTCAACACGATTGAATTTCAATTGTGATAAGATTAACGGTGGAATAGATTTGGATGTTTTTTTTTTTGCGAACCCTCAGAAGTGCATGGTAGAAAATATTTTTTTTCAATAACTATTATGATTGAAATGATCTATAATGAATATTTCCAAATATTTTGAAAAGCTTCACTGACATTCTGACTACATCACATTCATGTCCATATAATACCTCCCAGGTTCATGCATTATAGAATAACTCAGGCTCATGACCATCAATTAATGATATTTATTAGATTTTCTATAATAATAATTCATTCATGAGATTTCAAAATTTTATTGTAAGATTTTCATAACACTAAACAAACATAAGAACTCGAGTCTCTAGAATAATTATTGTCACATCAATACATTTTTCAGGATGGATTCCAAAAAAAACTCAAAGAAAGGAATTCTAAGACTAAATTTGTGATTTCCTTAAGTAACTCTCTATGTGCCGGTTGCACAAAAACCGGTTAAATTTCAATCATGATTAATTCCTCTAGATCAAACAGAGAAGGCCTTTTCAAAAATACGACTTCTCTGATTGGTTCTCGTTTAATTAATTAATCACGATTCAAATTTAACCGGCTTTTGTGCAACCGACACTTTAACTTTGAGTAGCCTATCAAACTAATTTATAGTATTAGGTGCCTCTAGATGAAATATAGCATAATTGCTAATGATTATTAATGAAAATGATATCGTAATTGCTGATGAATGTAATTATGGAATAATTATTCTTCAACGAGATTCCAAGTTATATGCTGTCAAAAAAAAGGAAATTTCCTTCAAGCTCTACACTTCAACCAGTTGTCAATATTTGTCAAATTCAAAGTTTATTCATAAAAAACAATTACAATACAAATTTGAATACTATTAAATTTAATAAAATTAAAACAAAGAAGTTTTATGCATTGAATAATTTCCTAAGAGGCATAGATAGTTCAATGAATAAAATATACACCCCACTATAAATGATATGTGTTGGGGTATATAAGTTATTAGTTGCTTGTTGTGTGATATAGTTATTACTATTTACTTATATCCCAACACATATCATTTATAGTGGGATGTATATTTATTTATTGAATTCTCTATGCCTATTAATATTAAAAAAAATATTGGGGTAGTTTACAGCATTTAACTTCGTTTACAAATACAGTTATACTAACATTAACTCTCTCATAATTAAATACCTAATAAAACTGATTCACGATTCAAATCAAATATTTACAGATCCAAGAAAAGAACGATATTCCAGCCTCAATAGTTTTGTATGATAAAATTGTTGAATGAGAATGGAATATATATTAATACTACTATCAATAAAAGCAATATAAAACACGTAGTACCCTTTCTATTTAAAACTTTAAAACATTTCAGTGACTAGCTTCGGCCTACTTTGGCCATTTTCATGTTAAAATGCAAAAATAAACAAGTTGATACTGATATAAATGTATATAGAATATAATACACTTATTGACATGAGCTACTTTTTAATTAATAAAACAAAATAAAATCTTATAGCACCCTTTATTTTTAAAAAAACTTTTAAATATTTTTATAACCTGACGATGGTGTAATATCACCGAAACTAGTTGTTAAACTATTTCAAAGTTGTTTTTTTTTAATAAAGGGTGCTATAAGATTTTATTTTGTTTTATTAATAGAATATAATATATGTTCATATAAATATAAGCATTTGAGAACATTATTATCTAGTATTTACTCGTTTAATTTTGCATTTCAACTTGAAAATGGCGAAAGTATGCCGAAACTAGTAATTGAAATATTTAAAGTTTTAAATAAAAAGAGTACTACATGTTTTATATTGTTTTTATAAATTTTAATAAAGTAGCCCATACAGGTAAAATTATTTTATTAATACTTCTATGCAATAGTATCATTGAATCTCACTCAAAACTGTTCATTCATAGATTCAATTAATCAATGAATGAATCAATTTAATTAATCATTAAATTTCAATCGATTGAAGGTACGTGATGAGAAAACGTCCCTCACCCCACCTACAAGACACCGATGACTCTTTCTTCAGCACGGCCTCCAAACTGATCAGCACTTTCCTGGGCCCTGACGAGAAGTACAAGCCCCGGATGTCGTCGCCGGGAGGACGGGGGATGAAGATGGCGGGAGTAGTTGCTCCCCCCAAACGAGTGCCAAGGTCACTCAAATCGATCGCAGATTTGCATCAGCAGTCGTTCAACTCTGTCGATAATGTGCAGCGGATCAGGACGTTGCAAGAGGTAAGGGAAAACTATTTGGAATGTAATTTGAGTGAAGTATGGGAATTTTTAAACGAAATTTATTTTGATTTGATTATTCATTCAATTTAGTACAAGTTTTTGGACTTGATTCAAGCTAAATCAACTAAAACTCAGTTAAAACTAAACTAAAATACTAACGTGATCAACTAAAACTAAGAAACAAATTTTTGAATTTGAATTACAAGAACAATTTTACAGCAGCAGCAGCAGCAGATAAAGCTCAAATCATCTCCACTAATATTGTATCCACAGTTTGGATCAAACTCATAACAGAAATATTAATCGTAGCTTAATACAGAAGAAAATATACTCCCTACAAAATTACTTCTTACTTGGGTGGGACATGTGCAGCAGAGAAGACTGATCCCTACAGAGGTAGGGATAAAACGGTGGTGATGTTGCCGTTCTGAGCCGGCCAGTATTCTCTAATTTCTAGTGAGTATTCAAGCGCTTATGTTAAACTTACGGAGTTTCCTCTCTGAAAGCCTTCAGTCGGCTGACTCTAATCGACAAACTGGCAACTGTGCTTCTACCTATGACTCTATCCATGACAATAATTGGCTGATCTCCCTCCATTTCTCTGCGCCTCCAAGTCAAAAGCTATTACAGCTATTAAAGCTATAGTAAAACGTTGACAAATAACCAAATAATCAAGAGTGAAAAAGAGAAATGCTGTCGATCAATAACTAAAGGTAGAAAAATATTTCAATGTTGGGAATTACAAGAGTACAATTACATACAGTAAGAGAATATATTATTAGAAGATGAAATAGTATAAATCTAAAAGAAAACATTTAATGGAGAGCCAAGGTAGAGAAAGCAGAAAAAAGGAATAGTGTATGAAAAGGTAAAACAATATTGTATGGAGTGGATACAGAATACCAAAAGAAAAAGAAAATTTTCAGAATCAATTCTCAGAAATTCGGATTGCCTATAAAAGATTATTGTCTCCTGACCTCCCTCAAATCTCCGCCAATTTTTGATACAAAAATTACATCTTATAGTATTCGAAATTGCATTTTTTTCATTCCATAAATTTTTATACTGTAGTTCAATATTTATACAGTTCATATTTTGTGAATCATCTAATACTTTGCTGAATCGAAAAAAGTTATTAATATATTGTTCAAGTGTATGAGCACTATTTCAGAATATACTGAAATCTGCATGAATAAACCCAATGAATATAACAACTTCAATCTCTCACCCAGTCTGATGAAAAAGGGTCTGTAAGAGGGTAAAGAATAATAATTATTGTGTAGGGTTCTTGATCTAAGAATCGAAAACTCTATGACAAATGCAAGCTCGATAAGAATACTTTCGGTATGAAAAAAAATTATTGAAGTGAATTAATCGATAATCTGATGTGAATTTAGAAATGATTTTCAATTGAGAGCTATCAAGAGAGCTTGTGAATTTGAAAGGGAGCTTGTGATAGACAGTTCGTTCAAGTGTTACGCCTAAATTGGATTCACACAACAGTGACATTAAACAATGAAAATATAATACCCATAAGTTGTAATAGTATTATTCATATTAACTAGACCTGGTTAAGTGAGAATATTCTAATTAGAACCCGTGGGAAGTATATTTTCACTGTCCACTGTCACAGTTGTGTGAGAATCCAACTTCAATAGGTTTTCAAATTTAATATTACTAGGCCTAATTCTGTGAACAGTAGACGTCGCTTTTATTGCCATAGCTTTATTTTGAATTATTTTTTTACAACTTAAATCAGTTTGACTCTTCAAAGTCGATTACGGTAAATATGATAATAAACGACGAAAATCCAAATTGAATGATGCAGATAATTTCCATCTGTAGAAAAAATACGATGGAATTTAATGTGAAATAAAATTCATTATAACGTTTATAATTGAAAGAATGAGATGTTGATATTGTCAATACCACTTTAATTTATTCAAAAATTAATTTATATTAGTCTATAAAATGATCTACTACAGAATAAATTAAAGTGGTATTGACAATATCAACATCTTATTCCATCAATTATGGAGAAATACCACAACATCTCATACCATACAATCAAACGTTTATAATTGAAATTATATTTAATATAATCTTCAATTTTCACAGTTATCTCAACACCAGTCCTACCAGAGCCTACACAACAAAGCCACAACTTACAACAACCAGGAAAACGAAGTGGACAATGAAGAGGAAGAAGTCGCAAACAGTCAAACAACCAACAATGAACAGGTCAACCACCAAGATAACAGCACAGATGAAAACAACATGTCATCGTTGGAGGAAAGTTTGAAAATCGTCCAGCGACTTGTCACAAAATGTGGACACAACTTTTTGTCGCCCAAAGATAACGCGACAGAAATTTACAACAAAATCAAGGGCTGCGTACAGAGGCATGTGTTGAAGGCTTTCGATAGGATGCTGAATAGTGACTACATACCGCTCAGTGATGGGGTGATTCTAGTCAGAGACAAGGACTTCAAGATTTCTAACTATACTGGCAGGTGAGTGAATGAATTATTCATTGTAAATAGCTCCAGAATTTGAGTTGAAAGCATCAATTTTAAAACCAGTTACACACACATCGATTTTGGACGTACGATTTTTGGCTGTCCTTAGAAATTATATCAGATCAAACTAAAGATAACAAAAATCATCTGACAGTTGTGTTGAGATCACAACACATGTTGTGGTACTTTTCATAATGAAAACACTAATTTGAAATTTTATTGTCAACCACTTTGTATTATTATAATAATTTATAATAATAGAAAGTGGTCGACAGTTCAAATTGGTGTGTCATCTGTTTAAATCGTGTGTCATCAAAAATCATCTGTTTAATCTAATAGAATTTATAAGGACGACAAAAAATCATACGTCTAGAAATCGATGTGTGCAAGGTATCTAGAATACAATGTACTATGTAATGTAATACAATGTATTCTAGATACCTTGGATGTGTGTAGCCTATAACTAGCCTTACAGACACATCGATTTTTAGACGTGCGATTTTTTACCGTCCTTCTGTAAGATAATTGAACAGATGATGTTTGTCAAGCTCCGTTTAATCTCATAGAGTTCATAAGGACATAAGGACGGCAAAAAATCAAACATCCAAAAATCTATGTGTGTGTAACTACCTTGATATGATTATTATTACAGAATGTGGAATGTTAAAAGGCTATGTGCCGGTTGCACAACAGCTGGTTAAATTTTAACCGTGATTAATTCCACGAGAACCAATCAGAGAAGCCGTCTTTTCAAAAACGCCTTCTCTGATTGGTTCTCATGAAAGTAATCACGCTTAAAATTTAACCGGCTGTTGTGCAACCGGGCCTTACTCTAATTCAGTTGAAAATGCGAGTACCGGTTGCACAAAAGACTGTTAGATTTTAATCATGATCGAATGTCACGGGAAGAAAGTTTCTCCGATTGATTCTCGGGGAATTTAATCACAGTTAAAATTCAACAGGCTTTTGTGCAATCGAGTCCAACATTTTTCAAATTTGACTTGATAAAATTAACTTTCATCTGATACAATTATTTGATGGTGATAATTTACCTGTAATAAACACAGTATTGTGAAAGGTTGCTATTGCCGATTTTTCATTTTAAAGTTGGATTATCATTCAAATTGAAGAAAATTCTTTCCATCAGTCTTCTGAGGTTGATCTGTACATTACTAATATGAAATAGTGAAATATAGTATTGTTCATAAATATTAAATTTTGCATTTCATTACTCATGGAATAATTCATATCAAATAGAGATTATTAATTTTGGAGAGAAAATCAAAGCAAAATTTCATATTTTTACAAAGAGTTTCCTATTGATGAGCATAATTGATAGAATTTAAACATTTAATTAATCAAATCTCATTCATCTAAATGATCTATATTCATCAATAGATTCAACAGGGGACTGCCTAAATTTTTATATATAATCATAGATTCAACAACTTTGAATTTTTGTCTGTGATATCGAAACTATGGAACTTGAATGGTTGTCTCTTGTCTGTGATATAGGCCAATGTCCTATTTCTACATCAGTAACCTATAAATTAGTAACTATTAATTTGAATTAAATTCACGAATTCCAATGAAAATCAGCGATTTTTATACTATGCCAATTGACTAATACTCCTGAATCAATATTCAAAATTGAATTAAATTTCACATTCTAATCTGCCTTTAACAGGTCAGAAACAATGTCGGAATCTTTCATCGCAGCTGTCAGTGAGAGAATGTTCACGCTCTTGCAATCCCACTCTTTACAACTGAGACTGTGGGACAGCTCACAAGTTGAAGAGGGTGAGTAGAATATTACTTTCCACCGTTTCACAACTATCAATTAGCTATATTTTTTGAAAATTAATATTACCATATTATCTTTAACTTGAAGAACATATTAAAATATGACATCACACTTCCCAATTCATTCACTTTCCATCAAGTTTCTATACCATCGATATCCATATCGGGTCGCCGCCAACCTGTCTCCCCGACAAATAAGCTCCTCCACAAAGTAGAAGGATTCTACTCTATCTTCTCTGTGGCTCCTCGCAATTTTGATCATGGTATTGTTGATCTAGTAAAACAAAAATTTTCTGAAAATATGAATTTTTGAAAAACTTATTCAATTTACCAAAAATAACTCAACTAAAATTTAATTTTGGTTATTTTTAGTAAATTGAATAACTTTTCCAAAAATTGATATTTTCAGAAAATTATTGTTTTACTAGATCAACAATACCATGAAGGTATCAACAATAGATCAACAATACCTCTAAATCTCATGGATTTATCTCTTACCGAATTTGAAATGTTCTGTCCCAAAAATTCAAACTTCAGGCGCTCATATCTCAAAAAATAATGATCAGAAAAAAATGTTTTCCTGACTCATTTTGATAGCTTGATGATATACAAATCGAAAAACTTGAAAAAGTATCACGAGTAGAAAGTTTATTTTTTGCCTTTGCACAGCCTTAACGCCGTCAACCAATCCCCTCGAAAGTGGTTTTTAAAGGAGCTCAGCTGACGGGGAGCTTGGTTGGCGCATTCCCTCCATGGAGCTCATACTACCATTCTCAATAAATACTATTTCCATTTGTGTTCTGCGCCTAGGCCGCCGCCGCCACCAATACCGCAAGGCGTTTCCGATGATGGTAGCCGGCTACATGATGCTGTCCGCCTTCCTGGTGCCCCTCGGCTTCCAGTTCATGGCGATGATCGGCGGCAAGGCGCTTCTGCTCTCCAAGATGGCGCTCATGATGTCCATGCTGGGCGGATTCAAGAAGCTGTTGTCGCCGGATCCCATCTACCACCTGCCGGCCGCTGCGCCCTCCTTCGAGCACGCCTCCCTAGGCTGGCATAGAAGTACACGCGAGCCAGCCATCACACAGGCGTTCGCCAAGACCGGCGGCCACGGGAACAGCCAGTGGACCGATCCCAAAACGTACTCGTTGTTGAGATAAACTAGGATTTCGTTTAGATAAACTATGAATTTGGTCAGATAGACTAGAGACATTTCACTTTAAATAAAGGAATTATCCCTAAACGTACTCGTTGTTCAGATAAATGGGATTCCATTCTTATAACTAGGAAATTAATGAATGGAACTCTCAAAGTGATGATTAGAGATCGTCGAAAAATCGGTGGATTGATCCCAAAACTTATTCGTTGTTCAAATAGATGAGGAAATAAATACAGATAGCAGACGAATCGGTGGATTGATTCCATAACGTACTTTTCGGATAAACTCAAATAAACAA
The DNA here is from genome assembly GCF_014356525.2 of Nilaparvata lugens. Classification (NCBI taxonomy): domain Eukaryota; kingdom Metazoa; phylum Arthropoda; class Insecta; order Hemiptera; family Delphacidae; genus Nilaparvata; species Nilaparvata lugens. Next base: position 36,182,799 of record NC_052511.1, on the reverse strand, counting down.
ATGCCTGTTAAATTTTAATCGTGATTAAATGCCACGAGAACCAAACAGAGAAAGTTTTCAAATGAAGGCTTCTCAGATTGGTTCTTATGATATTCAATAAATTGAGTTTAAAATTAAACAGGCTTTTGTCCAACTGGGCCTCACATTATAACGCTGTATCGAAAGGGGATGAACAATTCGTTGTTAAAGAAAATTGAACGATTGATTTGAATACAGAAAGTATTTTTTTATACAGATATACGTAAGTTATATTGATTAGATTTTTTTGGAAAAATTTGAAATGAAGGAATCCTCAGATCATAACTTCGGATATAGTAGAGAGTATAATTTCAAAGGGTTTGATCCCAAAACTCACTTGTTCTTCAGGTATGCACATTTTGAAGAAGGACTTTATTCAAATAAATTGTAAGAGAGGAATAGGCTACTCAGTTGATCAGAAGGTTGTTGAGAGTTAATTATTGTTTATATAAATCAATAATCACTTGATTGGATATTTGAATTGATTAAAATAAGAAACTATTAGAATGTAGAGATGGATCAGCAATTATTTGTAATTTCAAACAAATTGGATTCACAGCATTAGGTCTATTGTTTTTGAAAATATGGAAGTCAAAAATTTTGTCAAGCCAATGAACAAGAATTCAATCGAAATATGATTAGAGTACCTAGCTGATCACCATAGGTGATCTTCAATAGTTACATTAATAGCAACGGATCTAAGACAATGATATATTATAATCTTGATTTGATAAGAGATTACAGCGACGATATTTTTCGAAAATGGGACGCAATCAGAAATACCCCACCAATTAAAAAAAAAGTACAGTGATATAAAAAAAATGCATTTGAAATGTATTGGCGAACCCCAGAAGACTTTATGAATAGTTCTTCAGCATGATTATCCTATATAATTTTTTCTAATTTCCTCTGACGCAACATTAAACCAATCAAAACACGGCATTTAATGCCAGAGTAGGTGATAAATTTGTTAAATAGGTACCTACGTACTATTATATTATAATTATTGTATCAATATATAACATTGAATGTATAGCTAGTAAATAATTCGTCTTTACGTCCCTAAAGACTTGTATCCTGAAGTAGGTAGTTGAATAAATTAACTAAATTCATAATTAAATTGGGTAGGTACTTCAGGATAGATTATTTCAAAAGCTATGAGCTTTATAATATTATCTTACCTTATGTTATTCCCGATGATTAGCAATGAATCTCTTTGGTGTGAGACCAAATGTCAGCTTCTGGATAAGCGATTGCTGCATCAGTAGAGCATATCCAATTCAGAAGAAAGTACCGCGCTAAAAGCTGCAACAACCAACTTTCAGAAGTCAGCAACTGCAAATTAAAGTGAGCAAAAATTGTTGGATTTCCATTGTAGAACAGCAAGTTGTCTACTTTCTTTTCTATATCAAACCTGCAATTACCATCAGCATGAAATTGCAAGCAGCATTATAAAAATGGAACTTGAATAATTGGCAGTTTTGTGTTCGTTCATGCTTTGGTTTGCTGAGTTGTTCTGCTACAATGCATGGATAGTGTGATAAAACGTTTTGTTTTCTACATCATGAAAAATAAACGGTTCTTTGTTTTGTTTCTCCAATATAAGATGTTATAACGTTTTGTTATTCATTCTTCGTGAGATAAAAATTTCTTGTTTTGTTTTCCAAGTTGAATTCTATTGATAAAATTGGCTTAAGTCTAGGTCCAGTGCCAATATAGGCCTACCTGTCATAACATTTTTGGTTGGGGTTTACGCCCTAAAATTTATGAAAATACATTTTTTGGCCCGGTTGCACAAAAGCCTATTAAATTTTAACCGAGATTTATTTACACGAGAACCAATCACAGAAGAATTCTTTTCTAAAACTAAAACTCTTCTGATTGGTTCTGATGACATTTTACCATGATTAAATTTTAACAGGCTTCTATGCTACTGGGCCAATGTGTGGTTTAAAAACCCATATCTGGGCCAATGCAAACCCACAAAGCCTATATTTGATCAATTTTCAAACTAAACTTGATATTATTATAACCGCATAATAACTTACGGTATCTCACCGTAAACTTACTGAATTAAATAAATAACATCAGACAGTAGAATACCTTACCGAGATATTTTTTTTCAATATTATAGGATAGTTACACTATAGTTAGGTACCTTAGTGCCGGCTGCACAACACTCACATAACAGCCGGTTAAATTTTAACCGTGATTAATTTCACGAGAATCAATCAGAGAAGCCGTCTTTTCAAAAAACGCCCTCTCTGATTGGTTCTCGTGAAATTATCCCGGTTAAAATTTAACCGGCTGTTTTGCAACCGGGCCTAAATAGGCATATAGTAGAGAGTAGGCCTAAATCGGTACGGTACCGTTGACTACCGTACCGTACAAACCCCTGACATCTGGACTGTCACGGGAAAATTGGGATGCTCGTACCATACATATTATAACACTAGCAGGTAACCCCGTGCTTCGCAAGGGTCTTTCTTAAAACTTGACGTAATGAAATCTAGAAGAATTCAAAATAGGCATATGTACAGTGAGTCAGTCATTCTATCAGTTCTCGAATAATTTTGAAATTTTAAAAAATGGAATAATTTTGAATAAAAATGGAAGAATATAATTTCTTTATGTAAATAACAACACCTTCATTGAAAGACATATTAACTGCATGCGTTTTCATATTGCCGATACAGCATTGATGAAACAAACTGTAGACGTTTATCTAGCATTTGTCTCAAAAATTGTTCAAGCTGAAAAATTAATAATCCATGCCACGTGTAGGCCTAAACATTGCATCAGGAAAACGAAGTTTCAAAAATATGTTTTTCAGGTAGAAAGCAATATAGAAACAGATGTTCCTTTTTCAATTTCGACCATATGATTTGGTGATTTTTTAATGAAATCGAATGTACCATTAATGAAATTTTAACATTAATTCTGAAAAATCTAGAAGGAAAATTGAAATTTGGGCTTCCAGGTGCACGAGATTGATATTTTTAGAATCTATGCGCAAAATTTGGAGATCTAAATAATTCCCGTTTTTCCGGTATGCAATCCACAAGTTGACATGTTTTGATGCGAACAATAGTATATTTCGCACCTAGAGCAGAAAAACATTTTTGCCCATGGTGCGAACGATATTTTTCGCCACACTACAGGTATTGCTGACAAAATAAATAAAGAATACAAAATGAAGAATACTCGTTAAGCTATCGTATCTATCTCTTGATTTTAATGGTAGCAGATTTGCAATCAGGATTTCAGATTCTTTTAAAATTTCACTTGGAATACCACAGTCATCTTCAAGCATTTTTGAAAATTCGGAATACAATAAATAATTGAATAAAACTGGTTGCGAAGCGAATTAGTTTGATTCGAAACTGGAACTGAAATCATGGCGACTTTAGCTGATGACTAGAAAAGATTGAGAGCTGGAAAAACATTTTTGCCCGTGGTGCGAACGATATTTTTCGCCACACTACAGGTATTGCTGACAAAATAAATAAAGAATACAAAATAAAGAATACAAAATGAAGAATACTCGTTAAGCTATCGTATCTATCTCTTGATTTTAATGGTAGCAGATTTGCAATCAGGATTTCAGATTCTTTTAAAATTTCACTTGGAATACCACAGTCATCTTCAAGCATTTTTGAAAATTCGGAATACAATAAATAATTGAATAAGACTGGTTGCGAAGCGAATTAGTTTGATTCGAAACTGGAACTGAAATCATGGCGACTTTAGCTGATGATGAAAGTGGTCACTCGCCCGATCTAGCGGATGACTTATTAACTACTTCCATGAGCGGCTGGAAAGAGACAACTTTCTGGCCTAGCCCGGAAAAGAAACCCTTTTCTGACGTCGTCTGCAAACAAGGTCTTTCAGATCTACGTAGGGACTGGAAAACAGCTGCTTTCTGTGCAGTGTGGCGAAAACGAACAAACGCAACCCTACTCTCTCTTATTATATAGATACAGGCTAATGTCTATACAGAGTGAAATGTACAGGGTGATTCATAATTATGGTAAAATAATTCGATACGTGATAGTAGAGGTAAAAATAAGAAAAAAAGTTCTTATAAACATATATCCATAAACGCTTCATTAGCGAGCTATACAGAGTGAAAGATTTCGCCCGGAATTCAGTTCCTCTGGTGAAATACACCTATGCTGAATTGTTTGGGCACTAGTTTTTAAAAAACTTATGCTGGATTCATATGGAAAAATATCTGAAAAATTGAATAAAACTAGTCTGGAAGCTGTAGTGTGAGTAGTTTTTGAGAAAAAGTTGAAATATGCAAAAAATCTAAGTAGAAAAACACAGACTTCTACGTTTGATGCCCAATAACTTTCTTTAATGACCAGTGAACAAATAATTTTTCGCAATAAAAATTGTAGAGAATTTAATTCTGAAAAGAATGATGTAAGCTGTGTAAAATAAATTTAAATAGAAGTTGAATAAAATGTATTCTTATGTAGTACATTACACCACAAAAATTTGCTGTTTTATGAGGGAAGAACAAATAACTCATAGGTTGTAGCTGATTGCAAATAAAACATGGATTTTAATAACAGCTGTTTTCCAAAAAGCTGATTTATTTTGTTTTAAATAAGAAAATATTTAAAAGAAATTATCAGCTGAAAATTATTTTCAGAAACATTTTAGCTCACTGTTGAACAAAACAACAAACTGTAAGTTAGGCCTACTGTAACCGCGCTGTGTTTTTTGTTTAATCTATTAACCAGTCATTTGTAACCATTTCACTTTGCTTTTGTGTTAAGTGTTAACTTTTTTAAAAAATACAGGTAATTTTAGACATTATTCATACTCCGAATTAGCTGACATGCATTTAATGTATGGAATGGGACACTACTGTGATAATACTGAAGCAAGACGTTTGTATCAAGAGAACTTTCCTAACCGAGTATGTCCAAGTTCAAGGTTTTTTGCCACTATTCATCAACGTCTGTCTGAAACAGATTCTTTGATATCCAAAGAGCACATTTATGCAGGCAGACCCCGATCTACTATGACTGTTGAGATAGAAGAACAATTTCTTAATGAAATTTATGAACATCCAGAGAAGAGCACGAGAGAATTGTCAGTGCAGTTTAATGTCAATCAATCTATTATTTGGAGGATACTAAAAGAGCAACAATTACATCCATACCACCTCCAGAAAGTTCATACTCTATTGCCACGAGACTGTATTCCCCGTGCTGGTATTTGCCGATGGTTTTGAGTAAAACTTGTTTACCCAAACTTTTTAACAACCGTTTTATTTACCGACGAGGCACACTTTAAAAGAACAGCTATCGTTAACGTTCACAACCAACATATTTGGGCAGCTGAGAATCCTCATGCCATCAATCCTAATCTTCCACAACATCAGTTTTCAGTAAACATTTGGGCAGGAATCATAGATCATCTACTTCTGTTTGAGCTTCATCCCAGGCTTAATGGCATAATCTACTAGTCTTTTGGTATAAGTTTGATGTCATTTGGATATGCTACTTTCATATAAAAAAAATTTCATAAAAAACCGAATATTTTATTTGCAATCAGCTACAACTTATGAGTTATTAGTTCTCCCCTCATAAAACAGCAAATTTTTGTGGTGTAATGTACTACATAAGAATACATTTTATTCAACTTCTATTTAAATTTATTTTACACAGCTTACATCATTCTTTTCAGAATTAAATTCTCTACAATTTTTATTGCAAAAAATTATTTGTTCACTGGTCATTAAAGAAAGTTATTGGGCATCAAACGTAGAAGTCTGTGTTTTTCTACTTAGATTTTTTGCATATTTCAACTTTTTTCTCAAAAACTACTCACACTACAGCTTCCAGACTAGTTTTATTCAATTTTTCAGATATTTTTCCATATGAATCCAGCATAAGTTTTCTAAAAACTAGTGCCCAAACAATTCAGCATAGGTGTATTTCACCAGAGGAACTGAATTCCGGGCGAAATCTTTCACTCTGTATAGCTCGCTAATGAAGCGTTTATGGATATATGTTTATAAGAACTTTTTTTCTTATTTTTACCTCTACTATCACGTATCAAATTATTTTACCATAATTAGGAATCACCCTGTAGATACAGTAAATTAATAAAACTTGTAGTATTCTTTATTCACATTTTAACTTGAAAATGACCAATGGTCAAAACAAGTCGTTAAAATATTTTAAAGTTTTTAATAAAGGTACCGTACTACAAGTTTTCATTAATTTGAATCAAGTTAGACCATAATAAGTGAAGTGATTTTAGGTACAGTAATTATTAGTGAATATTAACACACCAGATATTACAGACTCAACCATAAAAAATAGCCTAGTAGGATTTCAGCACTTGTTGCTTCTATCTTGCAGGTTACAGCACGTAAAAACTGCTGAGCGCTTTACAGTTCTGCGGATCATAATATTGTAGACTTGGATTTTTTACCAGTTTTATACCATGTATTTCTTTCTATAAAATAGGCTACCAGAAAATTAAAAAACTTTGAATTTATGATTAATAATTGACTATGATCAATTTTAAATGATTAATTAAAATGAAAAGAATCTACCGTATTCATACCAAATGTTCAGCACAGAAGGCAGCCACACAACCCGTTCACTCACGATAAATAGAGAGGATAAACTGATTTCAAAGTGCACAATTCATGAAAATAACTACAAGGAATTAATTTTTCAAGAATTTATTCGTTAATTTCATTAACTATCACTATAATTTCAATACAAAATACCGACCGGAACGGACGCGAGAATTCACAAACTAAAATGGCCGCCAACTAATCGAACATTTTTCTGTTCGATTGATCGTGAACATCGACGATAAAATTGATTGCAATCATTAACAAGAATCGATAGATTATATATCGAAATAATCTCATTTAAAAATTTCAATCATTTTCGCAGAAAATTATGATTTAACGGCAAATATCCACAATTTTAAAGTGTTGGAAATACAAAATTGAATTTCTCATGATATTTTTATTGAAGAAAATAGTTTAATGATAGGAAACCGCTGAAAAACCACGAGTTAGAAAAATATTAGACCGAAATCCCTGTTCTATATCATAAATTTTGTTACCTGGAAAACAAAATTATTAAGAATTCTACTACAAAATACATAATTATATGAAGATTTTATCAAGCTGCGTTTACACCAAAGTTATTAACAAAATGTCAATAGCTTAATCTTTATAGATTCTATTAGATTGAACGGAACTTGACAAACACATATGTTCATCATGTGTATGATAAGTTATGTTCAATCTAATAGAATCTATAAAGATTAAGTTATTAACATTTTGTTAATAACTTTGGTGTAAACGCAGCTTTACAAAACAAAATTATGAAGTATCTTATAAGAAAACAAAATTATTAGAATTAATTAACAAAAATAGCTGGAGGGATCATACTCACATTTTTTTCATGTAGGGTGTTGAACCAACTCTGCATCTGCGACGATATTATGAAATAAGGTACTATAAGGAAGGTAACTAAAATCATAGAGAAACAATAGCGTAAGAGTAGATATCCCATGGTATAGGGTGTTTATGTCGCAGCTTTTACTGTTATCTCAAGCCGATTACTGTTGATTATTGTCGATTTTCACTGTCTTGTTGGGGTGAGAGTGTATGAACAGCACAATATGAGAGACTACCAGTGTCTCACAGCTTCACGGGAAAGAATTACATGGACTATCGGCTTGAGATAACAGTAAAATTTGCGACATAAACGCCCTGTACCATGGGATATCTACTTATCCTATTGTTTCTCTATGCTAAAATTCATCCATTACAGATCAGACAGAAATATCTGTCTAGCATTACTAGTCTTCATACTAATTCCCTTTCAAGAATAAAAAAATAATGATGTGGTAAGAACTGTACCATAATTATAAGGTATGAGAATTTTAATTGAATTCTCTAAATCTTTATTTGATAAGTATGGAGTAAAAACTTTATGGTCAATGTGATTGAAGACTTCACTCTCACTTCAAAAACTAAATTCAACTGGGCCAAGCCACTAAAAAGGGCCAAGCCACTTGAGGCGTTTTCCAGACGAGACGGCAGGGCAGGAAGCTTTCAGATACGGTACCTTCTCTAATACACTCCACGTTGGCCACTCTAGGCCTACTATATTTTGACCCTAAGAGTCAGTGAAGGTTACTAGGCTATAGTCCCTACAATTCATCCCTTCATATCACTGAATGAAGTTTGTAAATAGTAATTAAAATACCCAACCACCAACTAATAACTTATACCATAGATATCCCACGGTATAGGGCGTTTATGTCGCAACTTTTACTGTTATCCCAAGCTGATAGTTCACATAGTTCTTTCTTTCCTATGCAGCTGAGTGACGCTGGTAGTCTCTCAAATTGTGCCGTTCATACACTATCACCCCAACAAAACAGTAAAAATTGACAATAATCGACAGTAATCGGCTTGAGATAACAGTAAAAGTTGCAACATAAATTCCCTATACTATGAGATATCTACTTACGCTATTGTTTCTCTATGCTTATACACTAACATATATAATTTATAGTATATATTCATTGAATTATCTTTGCCTATTAAGAAATTATCCAATGCATAAAACTTCATTGTTTTAATTGTATCAAATGTTATAGTATTCTAATTTGTATTGTAATTGTTTTTGATGAATAAAATTTGATTTGAATTCAACTTCATTAATGTTTTTGATTGAGTTTATGAAATTATATTAATTATTATTAAACGAAAATTTGAACAAATGCAATTTTCAACACATATAATTTAATAATTTATAATTTTCAACTCAATATAATTTCATCTGAAATTATATCATTTGATTAGAATGAATAGAGAATCGTTTCGTGGTTCCAAATTACATCTACAAAAAATAAAATTCAAAATATTATTTTAAAATGAGTAATCAATCTCTTGACATTACTTAGATTATTGGCTGAGATGATATTGATGAGAATACCTAATATAACTAGATTTTGTCACATTCATATCTGTAAAAACGCTGTGGGCCTAGTTCTAATTGTTTCACACCATTATCATTCCAGGTAAACTATGTATACATGTTCAAATAAATCGTCGTTTATTGCCCTCAAGATTGACCTAGAACTTGAAAATTCTCCATACTTATAGCGAATGAATCACCGATTCTAATGATGTTGTTAAATATTCCAAGTTCATTCAACTTGTATGAATAAAATGAAGTTGAAAGTTTTTCAAGAATCTAAAAACGTGACACGAAAAAGTTAATAAGCTGGAAAAGCGTTAGTAGACAACGTTATACTATTATAATTTCAGATTAACACATGAAAAATTAATGCATTGCAATAAACCGATAAACCGATCCCGATAAATTTCATTCATATTTAAATGCACTGAACACATGCTGGTATTGAGCACATGTTCTACGAGAATCAAAATATCTCATCCCCAAAATTCACAAGCTGATGTATAGTCAAACTACAAAATATAAACACGACCTAGAAGATGAAGAAACCTTGAGGGTTTGAAAAGGAAAGTTAGGAGGTGGGGTTTTTGCTTTTATATGGCAAAATGCTTGTATTATTTAAATGTTTTGATAATTATTGTAAGGCAGAAACAGAAAGCTTGCATGTCAGAAAATGTTTGTGTTATATAATTTGACTATACGTCACCGTATGATTTTCAAGAATGCGATATTTTGCCTACTCTGTACTACAGCCTACGTCACGGCTGCAGTTCCCCCACTCCAATTGCATTTCAACTAAAATACTATAGATGAGTGACCAACCTTCTGTCTACTAACTTTGAATTCTAATAACAAGAAATAACAGCACCTAAATTTATACAATAAGAGCAACTACCGTATAAGCTTGAATTTGTAGATTAACTCAATAGATAAAGGGATGAAAATACAATGATAAAAACAAGTAAGTTATGAAATTAGAGTTTTATCGTGATCCAAAGTTATTCTAGAAGTCTTCCACTCACATAACAATGTTGACTAAAGATCAATGCAATTTTTATCCATCTTATTTACATTTTCAAAATAAATTAATCCATCGATGCTTCCGCCATTATAAAATATTAACATTAGCGTACGGTACATCAATAATTATTTACACATAATGAACACAAATGACAAATACAAGAAACAGAATACTGATTCTAACAGACGATTCTAATCAAGTGATAAAAGTAGCAGAATAGAATGAGTAACAAATAACAAATTCTACTGAAATTACATAATATTCTAGTATTAATTCTATTACTGCACGCACCATTGATAGTATACATTACATTTACTGTAGTAGTTATTTCTGTCGAAGAAAATCGTGAATACATAACTTTTATTCTACTGTATGGAAAATGTTTTCTGAATACCTTAGACAAAAAATAAAAACAAACCTCAATGAAGTCATAGATATTGTGCATATATCCCAAGATTTTTTGATACTAAACTGAATAAAAGGTTCTAGGCTAATGCTGGTATTGTAGATATAGATCAAACATAAATTAATAAAAACAATATAAAAAAGTTTAGAACCCTTTATAAAAGACTTTAAAATATTTTAACGGCTCTAAAGTTTTTAATAAAGGGTACAAGTTTTTATTGTTTTTATTAATTTATACCATATAAATGAAGTTTTTTTAGATCAAATATATTCTGAATGGACTGTAGTATAGTAGAATCATTCTAAATATATTGTTCTTTGTTAAAGTAAAGTACTGATAATCTGATAAGAAATACAAGTCAAATCATTTATATCACAGATAGCCTACTCTATTATAAATTTTTCCGAATAACGACAACGAACCATGCTTTCCAATGAATTTCTGCTCTGTTGGGCAGAAGGAGAATAAATAAGATATGTTGTTATGGGAGCGTTCACACATCTGCAGTTTGCCAAGCTGTGAACGCTCCCATAAGAAACAATAGTAATAATAATTGAAATAATATAGAGTGACCTGGCTGGCTCAGATCTGGTGTCAGAGTTTTCAGGTCGCAACTGATCATTTTTAGGGATTCTGACTTGACTTAACGTTATAACAAATAGTAATAGCAATAATCAGGCCAGCAGAGAAGAGATTCATTAAAAATACAGCTTTACAAACGCGATAGCTTATCAAATAAATGTTCACAGTTGATCAAACAACTGTCAGTTGTTCAAATGCTAATAAAAAAGTGAATAAAACCTTAATGACCTAACCCTAGATCAAATATTTAATGATCAAACCACTGTTTGATGAGTTACAACAAAATGATTTCACATTAATAAGTCATTGTAGATAAAATACTAAGCGATCAAACCACTGTCGATTGATCAAACACTAATAAGAACCTGTTTTACCATCAATAATAATAATATCAAATCGAGGATTCTATGACTCAAATCAAACACATGATTCATGATCTCAATTCAAAAATTGTATGATCGAACTATCATGATCTCAAATAAAACACTTTATGATCAAACTATCATGATCCCAAATCAAACAATCTATGATAAAACTACTGTTTGACAACATACAACACCATGAGTTTCCATCAATAATATTCATAGATCAATTCGTTATTAAACCATCAAATTATCGTAGGTCGTATAACAAAGTCATATACCATCAATAGGTAATCATTGATAGAATCTGAGATGAAGCCTCCCTGGTTTCAACAACAGAAAACGGTAAAATATTCAGTGTTTAAGTATGAATCTTGACAGTGGAAAGTAGTCTATTCTAGATAAAACATTCTGAAATCAAACCTTCTTGGTTCATATACCATCATAGATAATCATAGATAGAATAATATTCTGAGATGAAGCCTCCCTGGTTTCAACAACAGAAAACGGTAAAATATTCAGTGTTTAAGTATGAATCTTGACAGTGGAAAGTAGTCTATTCTAGATAAAACATTCTGAAATCAAACCTTCTTGGTTTTACAAACAGAAAACGAATTATATAATATGTTCAGAGATCAATCTTGACTGTGGAAAACATTCTACCACTGTTCCACGATCTACAACAACTTCACCCCGCCACCTGATTGCAAGACCTTCTTTCTACTGAAATGAATCCTGATGTGATCGACTAGATCCTTGTGCGAACCAAAGTTCTTGTCGCAAATATTGCATTGGAAATTCGAGTCTTTCGGACAGATCCTAGGTTTGTCGGTTTTGGGTTGCGGTGCAATTTCAACGGGAACTTTGCTGACGTAATGTGTGTTCAAATGCGTGTTCAGCACTTTTTCGGACGAGAACGAGCCGCCACACAGGAAACAAGTGAACACTTGGACGGTAGAATGAGAGCGCATATGAGCGTTCAGTTCGGAGATTAGTCTGAAGGTAGCCGAACATTTGTCGCAGATGAAAACGTCGCTACTTTTCTGCAGGTGCATCTTGTTGTAATGGATGTTGTAGCCGATTTCGTTCTTGAAATACCTGCCGCACGGTTTACATAGACGGGAGTACTTCATGGGACATCTTAATGAATGCGCAGTGAGACTACGGTAAGGCAGCTTACATTTGGGACAGTACTTCTTTCCATCAGCCGAAACTACTTCAGTGATTTCAGGATCGATGTCGCCTTCCGTCTCCTCCAGTTTCACTTCAGGTGTCAGCGCATTCTCATCAATCTCTTCGTCGTCATCTGAGTGATTCTCAGGGTGGAAAAATCGATGGAAAATGGGAAAGCTGCATCTTCCACCTCTTCACCTTCAGTCTTGACTGACGTCTCCTCTTGATTCATACTCTCCTCTTGATTGGTACTCTCCTCTCCCTCTTCCTCCTGATGTTCGGGAGAGTCCAACCGTTCCATCTTGATGAACAAACTCTCAGATTCCTGCACATCACTATTGTCTCCCAAAACTTGCCCTTTGCAGCTAGCAATCTTCACAAACATTTCATCTGATAAGGACGTTTCACTCTTATCATTACTATCACACGTATCAGTTGTTTCCATCTTTAGTTGATCTCCCTCTTCAGTATTCACATCCAACTCTGGTGACTCATTACTAGCCGACTGTTGTGACTCGTTTTGTAACTCCGCAGTTAACCCAGTCTTAGGGACAATAGGTTTTATCAACTCCTGGTACAACCTCATCTGCTTCAGTCTGTCGTCTGTCTGCTCGTGAAACTGTTTGTGGTGGTTCAACTTCTCGGCCGTGTCAAAGGTGCATCCACACATATTACACGTGAAGGGTCGTCTCAGAAAGTGAGTCCTTATATGATTTTTCACCAGACGTTTCGAATAGAACCTACAACCGCACAGTTTACACTTGAAGGCGCTCAGATTTTCTTTGTACACAATAGTTTCTATATTGCTCTGCAACAATTTCTCACCTAACTCTATCGTGTAATGGGTTTTCAGATGTCTTCTAATAATGCTCTCGGTCGCGAACAGACAAGTACACAGTTTGCACCTGTAAACAGATTTGGTTTCTGGTGCGGGATCACCCTCTGCGGTGGCCGGTTGATCTGTTTTCACAGACTCACTCACACATTCAGTCAAGTTCAGATCGGTTTCGTTGATTTTCGGAGATATATCGGGTAGCGGCGGTGTAGGAGTCCTAGGTTTCAACGGATCTGGATGGAACTGTTTCATGTGACGGTTTAACTGTACTTTGGAACTGCAATTAGTTTTACACACTTCGCATCTGTTGCGACTGGAATGGGATTCCAAGTGAGTTTGCAGAACTCTCTCCGAAGAGAAGTTAATGTTACATTCGTCGCACTTGTACACTGAAACGTTGGCTGAAGAATGACTCATCTGATGATCCATCAACTCAGTTTTCAACCGGAATGTGTAGTTACATTTGTCGCATTTGTATTTTCTGTCCTGGTAATGTTTCCACATGTGTTGACGCAGTGACCAAGATTTCTCGAAAGCTTGTTTACAAAATCTGCAGCGGAACTTGCGTTCATGAACTTCCATATGTTCGTTAACATGGAAAGAGCTGGGAAACACTTTAGTACAAACGTCACAAGCGTATTTACCAGACGCTCGCAAGTGACACTGAGCAAAATGTTTTTGCAAGTGCTTCGAAATGACTTTCATCTTACAGTGGGGACACTTTTTAAAACCATCTCTAACTGTGGCTATCTCCTCCTCATACTCCTCATCATCCTCCCCCTCCTCACCATCATACTCCCAGTCTTTATCCTTGTCCTCCTTGGCCTTTTTAACCTTCTCACTCACACCTTTCACTGGTTTCTCATCATTGGCCGCGATGAAATACTTTCCCATCGGAGTTTCGGTGGCCTCACTAGGGTTGCTAACCATGGGACAGGCGTGTCTGTGTATCTTCAGGCCCATCATGCTGTCCATACGTTTGCCGCAGACACACATGTAGTTGCCGCTGTGGTAGATTTGGTCGTGCATTTTCAAGTCTTCGATTGTGGAGTGTTCGGCAAAACATTTGGGGCAATTGTACAGGCCATTGCTGTTTTTCTCTGGCTGCTGGAGGAGAGATGACAGATCCATAGATGGCGCCATTATTAATGGAGCATCAGCAGCATGTTTGTTTGAAGTTGTTGTTGTTGATGCTTCCTCACTCACCTCCTTTTCCACCCTCTCACTCTTCCAATCACCATCCCCCACTAATTGTGGATTACTATTCTCATCTACTTTCTCACTCTTCACCACTACCGATGGATCATCCTCATTTTCAGAATTTTCACTCTGATCTCCATCATCAATTGCAGTCTTTTCAGAAGATGTTGCAGTAGCCTCTCCAGATGGAGCTGGCAATATGGTCACAAATTTAGTTGGCAGCAAGTTTGAAGGTTTAAGAGTACTTGGCAGTATGGGGATCAGTTTAGAAGAGCTGCCGACAGACTTGGATAAGCTTGGTTGTACAGGAACAGATTTCGATGAACTAGACTGTACAGGTTTTGACGTAGCATCAGTCTTCTTACTCACGTTCTCCATTTCCCTTTTAGCACTTCTGGTCATATACTTTGGTTCAGCTTTGATTTCCTCTTCACTACAATCATCAAGCGGTGTTTTGATGGTTGATTCATCACTACCTTTCTTCACAGCTTCATCACCTTTCTCTGTCGTTTTAGGCAACAAATTTGTTGATACCGGTAAATTCTGAACAATCTGTGACGACATAGTGGTGCTCAAAATATTCTGAGAGGTAAGAGTCAGTACGTTACTACTTTGCGGTAGTAAATTCCCATTTTGTCCAGCTAATTGCAACAGATTATTACTCTTTACAGTCTGTGGTAACAGATTACCAGCCAATGTGAACGTTTGCGGAGAACTTTGCGGTAGAATACTGCCGCTTGTAACTGTCTGAGGCAACAGATTTCCCGCCAATGTGAACGTTTGCGGAGAGCTTTGCGGTAGTATACTTCCGCTTGTAACTGTCTGAGGCAACAGATTTCCCGCCAATGTGAACGTTTGCGGAGAACTTTGCGGTAGAATACTGCCGCTTGTAACTGTCTGAGGCAACAGATTTCCCGCCAATGTGAACGTTTGCGGAGAGCTTTGCGGTAGTATACTTCCGCTTGTAACTGTCTGAGGCAACAGATTACCAGCCAATGTGAACGTTTGCGGAGAACTTTGCGGTAGTATATTGCCGCTTGTAACCGTCTGCGGTAACAGATTACTGGCCAAAGAAATATTTTGAGATGTCAACGGCAACACACTACCACTCTGTACAGTTTGTGGTAACAGATTGCTACCTAACGAGATATTCTGTGAGGTTAACGGCAGAACATTGCTATTCTGTGGCAGTACATTGTTGCTTTGAACCGTTTGAGGCAACAAATTACCAGCCAACGTGAAGCCTTGCTGAGGAAGGATCAGATTCTGGGACGCTTGGAGAGGATTCGAAACAATGATATTCTGTTGCGAGGCAGTGCTATTTGGTGTGCTACTTTGGGATGATTGAGGCATTATGCTGCTGGTAGTTGGGATGGTTTGTTGTTGAGGGGTAGACGCTATAGTTGTAACCGGGGGTTTCGGGGTTTCCAGCATTGACTTGGGTAGTAGAGGCTTCAACGTTTTTGGACCTGTGCTCTTCTTCATAATAGTGGTTGGAGCAGGTGCAGGGAGAGGAGGGGGAGGAGTAGGAGTAGGAGGAGGAGGAGGAGTGGGAGTAGAAGGAAGAGGACTTTCGGTGGTTTGCGATATTTTACGCAGTTTGAGAATGGTGTATCTGCCTTTCTTTTTCCTTCGTTTCAAAGCAATAATTGTGGTATCGGATTCATCCATGAGACGTTTTGTGGCTACCCTTTCAACCAGAGACTGAAGCGAACTCATACTTATCGGTTTTGATTTCTCTTTTCTGGGTTTCAGATTCCTTGACCTTGGTATCTTCAGAGTCTGAACCGTTTTACTTTCAATGCTTTTCTGGCTGTTATTTACAGGCTGAATGTTTTGTTGACCGGTTTGCAATATAAACCCATTGGGCAGTTGCATATTTTGGGTTAGTTGAGGCATAAAAGATCCTGACATGGGCA
Source organism: Nilaparvata lugens (assembly GCF_014356525.2). NCBI lineage: Eukaryota > Metazoa > Arthropoda > Insecta > Hemiptera > Delphacidae > Nilaparvata > Nilaparvata lugens. The sequence goes on along the minus strand of NC_052511.1, from coordinate 36,166,302 downwards.
TAGTTTGTGGTAAAATAGAAGTTCCTCCCATTTGAATATTCTGATTATTCTGTGGCAAGAAATTATTCGGGAACGTCAGATTTTGCGTTGTCATCTGTGGAATGCCGTTTGTCACCTGTTGTAAGGTTCCACCTGATATTTGTTGAAGTGTGCCCCCTGACAAATGTTGAATTGTGCTACTTGAAATTTGTTGAATTGTACCACCGGGAACCTGCTGAACTGGACCTGTCTGTAGCTTTTGAATTGTTCCACCAGTTAACTGCTGTATTGTACCACCTTGAACTTGTTGAATGGTACCTCCTTGAATCTGTTGAATAGTACTCCCTGTGATACCGCTCTGGACTGGTTGAGTTGTACCACTTTGTACCTGTTGAACGGTACCTCCTTGATTTTGTTGAATGGTTGCACTAGTAACCGGTTGGGTTGTACCAGTCTGAACAATACCACTAGAGACTTGTTGGATTGTACCATTTGGCAGCTGCTGAAGTGTACCACCTGTCACTTGTTGGATTGTACCACCAGCAACTTGTTGGATTGTACCACTTTGTGTTTGCTGTATTGTACCACTTGAAACTTGTTGTATCATACCGTTTGGCAATTGCTGCAGTGTGCCATTTGGCAACTGTTGAATTGTACCCACTCCAGGCACCTGTTGAATTGTACCACTCTGAGTCTGTTGGATTGTACCATTTTGAATTTGCTGGATTGTACCACCCACACCCACTTGCTGGAAAGTACCATTTGGTAACTGTTGAATTGTACCACCAGGCACTGTTGGATTGTACCTCCAGGCACCTGTTGGATTGTACCACCAGGCACCTGTTGGATTGTACCTCCAGGCACCTGTTGGATTGTACCACCCACCTGTTGAATTGTACCACCAGGCACCTGTTGGATTGTACCACCAGACACCTGTTGAATTGTACCACCAACCTGTTGAATTGTACCACCAACCTGTTGAATTGTACCACCGGGCACCTGTTGAATTGTACCTCCAGGCACCTGTTGGATTGTACCTCCAGTAACCTGTTGAATTGTACCACCTGGCACCTGTTGGATTGTACCACCGGGCACCTGTTGTGTTTGCTGGATTGTACCACTCTGCATCTGTTGAAACTGATTCAGCGCACTATTTGGCAACGGTATGACTCCTACAGCCTGACTTCCCAGTTGACCTATAGTCTGGGGATTGGCCATTATGAACTGATAGGGTTGACCGGGGACATTGCTGGGAAGAACATAGATCATATTATTCGACTGCATCATCAGATTGTTCTGCAGTAGATTCAACGCGTTGTTCTGAGGCAAAGCTGAGACTGTGTTAGTTTGTGCAAGAGGCGAGCTTTGTATCAGGTTTGGCTGCACCCCTGACAAACTTTGTACCCCGGATACACTTTGTACAACATTTGTAACGGCACTAGACTGAGCCACAGACAAACTTTGTGCCACAGAGGAACTTTGTGGCTGAGATTTAGCAGGTGAACTTTGTACTCCCTTCCTAGTGTTAGTGTAGACCTTTGTGACCTTTTGTTTCGATGGTTGAGTTGGTTTCGATGCTTCATCGTTGGATATGTTTTCAGTTGGTTCTTCATCGGAGTACAGGTCGGGCTCCACCTTGATGTTCACCGGACTTCCCTGTGGCCCGTCGTCCAAGTCCATGTCATCGGGTGGCTCACTCTTGATGAATATTGACTCTTCATTGAACTGCAAAATAAAGAGGTGTATTCAATTCATTGCTCACAATAATTCTTTATTGATTCATTCAATAAGTACATCATGAAAAATGATAGGGAGAGAAAAAATAAGGTAACCTTGTGCTATTCCTCTCCCAAATTTAGAAAATGTTACACATAGTCCGGAATAGGTCTTGTTCTTGTAAGTCTTGTTAAGTTCTTAATTATTTTCACAAAGTAGATTTAAAAATTTAGATGCTTCAAAACCAAACATAAAAGGAAAATTTCACATTATTATGAATTATACAAGGACATTAAAAGAACAGTGGTACAATAACAGATCATAAGGAGATATATTTAATTGATTGCAAACAAACAACTAATGAAAGAACAGTGGAATACTGATCATATCAGAACTTTAGAATTCATAATAATCATAATCATATACAGGTACATCAGAAACAGTGTCAATATAATACAAACATAACATAAAACGTAGTAGAACGAGTAGAACGAAAAGTAGAATACTGATCATATCAGAATTTTCGTAATAATCATAATCATATATAGGTACATCAGAAACACGTCAATATAATACAAAAATAACATAAAAAGTAGTAGAAAACAGTCATAAACCTCCTCTAGAAATAGCAAAAAGTGATAAACAACAATCAGTTGAATGCAAGTAACCAATTATACATCTAGTTAAGAAAATAAATTTTCCCTTATTTATTAAAAAAATTAATGATAGTAAAATTATGAAATATAAGATTAATGGAAATTGACTGAACCAAATATTTCTTGACCGCTGCTCGAGTAGTGAAACCAAGTAAATAAATCCGTCCCCTCTTTTCAAAACAATTAAAAAGACGAAATTATTGACCACTTGTATAACCATTGCACTATGAAAGAGACGAGATGATTAATCACTTTTCCAGTAATATTGTGATCAGGAATTTCAATCAAATAGCTAGATAAAGTATAAAAATTTCATAAAACTTTGGGAGAATGACAGTTTTGGGCTATGCCTGTTGTCTTCTCCCAATCATATTATATTGGAATAATGATTTGTAAAAGAAGATAGAAGGCTCTTCATCCCAGAATTTTTGCAAATGCAAAACCATTGATGGGTGTGTACACAAATTGGCATTCCGCAATACCATTAGTTCTTATGGAAGAGTTCATACGTATTAATTTTGCCATTAGATCAGAGGCCCTGAAATTAATCATGTGCGACCTGAAACCAGGTGCGTCAACCAGGTCACTCGATCTTATTATAATTTTTCCAATGTGTGAACACTCCTATAAAAATCAAAGGTATTCTCTTGCAGTTTTACAAACCAGAAATTCATTTGAAGCCGGGCTTCATCCGGCTGAGTCAATTTCTTAGGAGAGCAAAATATAACTGAATGTGAGAATAATTCCTGAAAGGTAAGTAACACTACAAGACTGTTGAATCATCTCAATTAATGTTTCTAACCAGCCATCAGCAGGTTAAAAACTGAATAAAAGTGGTGCTAGTTTTCAAGCGATAACCCATTCAATGCGTTTGTAACTTATCTAATCCATGTGATATTTGAAAAAAACAACATTCTATCAGGTTAAATTCCATAAGCTGACATATTTAATCACTAGTTATTTATCAACTCTATCAACTGGCATGAGTCTCCTTCCTGGGAAATTAACAGGGGGTCCACCCCATCCTTGAGAAATGGACTTTGTAGGTAGGTAGAGAATTTTATTCAAAAGAACACATCATAGTCGAGATATTTCATCTGTAGAAAAGCTGTTTTGACAACTTTTAAAAAATCATCGAGTTTCACAATTTACAGAAAGGAAAATGTATAGTATGATATTATACTTCATGTTTGTATATGAATTTTTCATCATACAGGTAAGAAATCACCTTACTATACTTTCAACGACCCCCACTCCACCTCCCTGTCACATGACTCATGACCACGCCCACCAGTCTTTATCAACATCCAAATCCTGTTCCAACAAGTCTGTACCGTATGACATTATTCCTCAACCATGCCCCTCACTGCAAAAATGTTCCCACTGTAGGGGCGAGTGGATGAGAGAGTAAAACAGTGAGTGAGAGAGTGAAATAGTGAGTGAATGAGAGAGAGTCACGCCAAACTATCACTATAATATCCTCATACCAATTGCACAATCAGATCTTCACATTGAGACAGGCAATGGAAAAGTGTATAGAGCATGATATAAGTCTTCACATGCTGTTTGTAGACTACAAGAGAGCATTTGACAGTTTATACAGGAGAAAGCTACTTGAAGCACTGGACAAGAATAAATTACCTTCAAAATTAATCAGACTAGTGGCAGCTACCCTAAATGAGACCTACTCCAGAGTAAGGATAGGCAAGACTGTTGGGAGGCGTTTCCCTGTAAAGTATGGGGTAAGGCAAGGAGATGCGCTGTCTGCATTATTGTTCAATTTGGCTCTCCATGAAGCAGTAGAAGGTATCACGCATAGAAGTACTATAGTAAATAGACTATGGCAAGTTTGTGGATATGCAGATGATCTGGTCATAGTAGCGAGAACAGTACCAGCCTTGAGAGAAGCCTTCACATCCCTAGCAAGCAATAGCAAACCAATGGGATTAGAGATAAACGAGGCCAAGACAAAATACCTGAGAGTGTCATCAGCAGTAGGTAGGAGAGATGCTAGAAACATGAAGATTGGACCCTACACATTTCAACAGGTAGACGAATTCGTCTATCTGGGAACACTTGTGACAAGTAGTGGGAAAGTCTCAGCAGAGATTAACAACAGGATCATGGCGGGAAACAGGGCATACTATGCTTGTATTAAGTTATTCAAATCTCGAATGCTGTCAAGAGCTACAAAATTGCAACTATACCAAGCATTGGTGAAGCCTGTGGTGTGTTATGGATCGGAAACATGGGTGCTTACTGCTGGAGATATGCAAAGACTGAGAGCTTTTGAAAGAAAGGTAGTGAGAAGAATCTTGGGCCCTGTTTTTTAGAATGGTCTCTGGAGAGGAAGAGAAATTTTGAAATAGAGAAGTTCTTAAACAATGAAGACATTGTGCGGTCGATAAAAGCTGGCAGAATAAGATGAATATGTTGAGAATGGGAGATGGAAGAGTGGTGAAATGTATATGGAAGGAGAAAATATATAACAGAAGAAGAAAAGGTCGACCAAGAAATAGATGGACGGATGATGTGGAACGCGATCTAAGGACGCTTGGAGTTCGTAACTGGAGGAGGCAGGCCGAGGATCGAGACAGATGGAGAGGCTATGTGAGGGAGGCCAAGGGTTGTAAAGACCTGTAGAGCTGAGGAGTAATGTAATGTAACCAATTGCACAATGTTCTGCAATAATTTATTTCCAATTTTCCTTGTTTGCATGAGTCATCTCTTGATTATCTCACAATCCCAAATGTAGGCAGTCTGACATCTATAAGTAAACTTGAGTATAGAGATGAGTTAAAACATACGATTATTATTTAACGAAAATCCTAAATAAATGCTGTATACCACACCGAAGCCTCACTATTTAGGATTTTCATTAAATAATAATTTTATATTAATTAGCATTTGAATAAATGCATTCTCTATTTAATTCCATCCGTCAACACATACCTCTGATGTGGGTATTCTTGCAAGTTGATAAATGTGAAAGTGAGGCTCACATCCACTGTTATCAATTGCACTGTGACCAAGGCTGAGTCCATTTCTAAATAAATCATACTTGACTTTGAGAATTGAGTCTCAATTTCATCTTATTGGAAAATTATATCTTTGGATAGGATAGAATAGGTATCAAAAGATAACACACAAGGTTACAATAAATTTCTTTACTTTATTATACAAACACCAAGACATTTCTATGTCAATCAGATACAGAAAGTAACTCTTTCTTTATTCCTATTGGGTGTATATTTTAAAACCTCTAGCTTGATTTTGATTCTATAATTCAAATCTATGTTAGGGTTGTCAAATTCTTCCTCTAACCAATAGTTCGACACATACAATGCTTCCACGTTTTCAAACTGCAAAATATACCGACTCTTGTTCCTACAGTATACCTGTTTGATTGCAATAATGACCAATTCTGTCCCTTCTTGTAGCTCCTCTAATCTTTTACAATGAGCCACTTTCACTTTACCTTTAATTTCCAGCATTTTGATGTTATTATACTGCATATTATTGAGCTGTAACATTAAACGAGAATAATTTAGGGGAATAACATAATGACAGTTAGCGGCTACATATTAAAAAGAACAATCATTTACTATTGTATATAATTGTTTTTGGAGTACATTTTCCTTTGTAGAAATTGTAAAATTTGATGATTTTTCAATAGTCGTCAAAACAGCTGTTCTACAGAAATATCTCGACTATGTGAATAAACTGCTCTACCTACTTACCTACCTCATGCACGACAAGGAGTTTACAAAGTCCATTTCTCAAGGATGGGGTGGACCCCCTGTTAATTTCCCAGGAAGGAGACTCATGCCAGTTAATAGAGTTGATAAATAACTATACAGGGTATGAATTTGAAAAAATCTGTCAAGTCACTTTTGAGAAAATCGTGATAGAAATTCAAAAAAATTCATTTTTCTCAAGAATATTACGGCGCTCCTGCAATTTTCCCAGAAATGAGACTCATGTCAGTTGATGGGGCTTTTAAATAGCTATTCAGGGTATCTATTTGAAGAAAATCGTTAGAGCCGTTTTCGAGAAAACCGTAAAAAACATGTTTTTTGTCATTATCCGCCATTTTTTCCGCCATCTTGAATTGAATTTTATTGAATTTCTTATTGTCGGATCCTCATGGTATAAGGACCTTAAGTTTAAAATTTCTAGTCAATCGGTTAATTAGGAATGGAGTTATGTTCACAGACATACACACAAACACAGACCAACACCCAAAAATCATGTTTTTGGACTCAGGGGAACTTGAAACTTATAGAAAACTTGAAATTAGGGTACCTTAATTTTTTTTGGAAAGCAATACTTTCATTACCTATGGTAATGGGGAAGGAGAGTAAAACATGAGTATTGATAATTAATTCAGATGTCATTTGAGTAGAAAACAAGAGAAATCAAGAGGCTGAAGAATTAATTAATATATTACAGAATATCGTTAGTTTAGCAAAAACATTATTTGGTTCATATTATCTACCACAGAATGCTGATCTCAATGATAGGAAACAATGGATGTATTTAACTGATCCAAGCTTACTCCATAATTTTCAACCCTCTTAAAAAACTGAATTAAAATTTTCGTATGAATACAATGTTGAATCCACCTGATAAGAGTGTTCAAGAGAATCTTAAACACCATGGTACTGGAAAGTCCAAAATTCCTTCTAAAATAAATTATTAACTGGAACTGTAAAATTCTCAGATTTGTAATCCGATATCAGCCAATCAAGAATACAAATTTGAACAACTCTTCTTGGTTGAAATTAATTTTCAAATTAATAAAAAAGGTACTGAATTATGATCTTAGAGATAGAAACTAGTCATAGTTTACAAAATTATAATAGAATTTGTGAATCAAGAAAACAAATTAGTTAAACATTTTTCCTGCTGAAATCCAAGGTCATAAACATCAACTGGATAATATTATGTTGGTTCTTAAAAATATTTTCTTACCAAGAAATAATTAATTACTAATAATATAAGTAGAGTAGTAAATTACTATCTATTATTGTGATAGATTTATTCAACAAACTTATGAGCTCGTTTTGATTATCCCACAGGTTCAAATACCACAGTATGAATAATTTTTGTGACTTTTTGGAACAACTTCTTAATTCTGTTGAACAGTTGAAAAATGATCATCAAAATTCAAACTGAACTTATTGATTTTCTTGGTAAGAAAAATATTTTCAAGAATAATTAAGTTTCTATCCTTACTAGTGGAGTAATGGTTAAGGTGTGTTTTCGTAACGGGCAGACGACAGAATTCACTTTAAATTAACATTGGTTCTTATGGGAGTATTCACCCATCGGCAGAAAGTTGAGCAGAAAAAAAGAACTGTTCAAATCAGAGACGAACTGTCGTTCATCTTGCCGTTCTTTATAAGGCCTATCAACACAATGCTATTTTGCTTCGACCGATCACTGCTCGTGAACCGTTTTGTCGAAAAAGAACTAATTTCGGGATTCTGTCGACGAGAACAGACAGCTTCGAATCACTTTTCTGCTCTGATCACGTGACACCGGCAGAAAAATCTTCCTGTGGATCAGACGCAATGTTCTTTTTAACCTGAATCTTTAATTGTTGTTGTTGGATGGTTTGTTTTGATATTGGTTGTCAGATTTCGGATTGCTACTATTATACTGTGAAATTAATTTGCAGTGGAAAATTGAGGTATAAAATATTTCTATTGGTTTCTTTATTCTTATAATTTTTACAAGAGAGATTGAAAATGGATTTACAACAGAAAGGCGTGAAATTTTCGAAGTTCAAAGTTTTGTACTTTCCAGACCTGCACAACGAATTACCTATTTGAAAAATAGAATATGGTTAGAAATTGCTGATGTAATAGAGGATTCAAGTAAGTACACTTAAATTTCGCATAATAAAGTAGGCTAGATCTACCGTACACAATTATTTGATATAAATTTTATGAGTAGCCTACTAGCATGTTTACAATTTTTATTCAGGTAGCCCACTGTAGTAGGCCTTTAATAACCTAGTCTCTAGGTCTTAATTGCTATCTTTTTCATTTTTCAAGAGGTTAGAAGTTGACAAAAGTTTATTTATTTCTTTTTTTAATGTTTAATTTGTAGTATTCAATAATAATGTAAATCCTAGACTAGCTAGTTTGTGTATGGTAGAGAATTATCACAAGAAAGAAAGAAATCTTATCAACTGATTAGATTTGAACTCATTCAAGATTGATTGATTAGATTAACATTAAATAATCAGATTCAAAACATTATTCAACCAAGATAACATTTAGCATTTCATGCTAACAATCTTTTACACTTTCAGTAAGTTGGCCTAATCACAAAATACATTTTTTATAATGCAGCTAGTAGTTTTCACAAAAAGATTTATTAAAAATAACATCATAATTTGACTTAGAAGTATTTCATTACATTCTAAGTCCTAGACTTCCATTATCCTTGTTGCACCTCAAAATATTGTAAACCCATAGTTTATCAATATAATAACAAAACTAACCTGACTATTAGAACATTTACTTTGTCTTTGGTACCTATCTATGAATTAATCTTCTCTTAATTTATAATTTAAAATCACTTGGAAACAATATTAAATAGATTGTTATAGTAATAACTTGATCAGAGTCAGTGTAATTGAATATTGAAAGACTGTCATTGGGAAAATATAAAATAGGTACTATTTTTCTGGTTGACCATTGCTACCAAACTCATTTAAAACTACAATAGTAATGTATTTGAAAATCTTATTCATGCTCTATTGATCGATATTGTAAACTCTCAGGTTCAACTTTAAGAAATTTATATTGATTTTAAATTGGTAATCAATAATTTTGATGTAAAGTGGACTGTATTGAATAGAAAAGAAACAAGTGATATCTCTACAGAAACAAGTACATGCAATGAATATATAAAAGAACAACTCACCGAAAATCTGCAGAGTACCTAATGTAATATTTATATTATTGAGCTTACAACTCCCAGGTAAGGTATTCAGGTGTCCCCGAGGTAGGAGATGAATCAAGGATGGTGAAAAGGCAAGCTTAATTGTCATCTACTGTTGGTAAATTCGGCTTCCATCATATAACGTTGCACATATATTTCTGACGAGATATTTACAATGTCTTTAAAGACTATAGATCGGTGAACTTTCCAATCGAAAAATAATAGTTTAAAACTTTCAACTAAAGGGAGTTTGGCAAACACTCTTCCAAACGTAGGTTTATGGTGTACGATTTAACACTAACGAAAAAATAATAATTTGAAGAACAATTTTCTTCTGGGAATGATCGACGAATAATAATTATCAATTCCAACTCGAGGCAAGCTATTTCAAAGCGAGACTGAACTGAAAGAAAAAATCTACCGGCTAGTGAGCGCGACGCACTCAAGTGAAAGAAATACGAACTGAACGAGGAGCGCGCGTCCAATTCAAAAACGAAAAATGAAAACTAGAGCTGGCTCCAACATCCCCCCCCGGCTGAAAAGCTATTTTCAGACAAGGCTAGAGAACAAAGAAACGAAAAAAAAAACAATGAATAAACGACGAAAGAAATAAAAATAAAACAAAACGAGAATAAAACAAAAAATGCAAAAGGAAAATTATTGAGTAGGCAACGGATACAACTTTGTAGCCGGCCTTTTGAAGCGACCATTGGCGCACCGCACCATAGCCACTCGAACGACACCGTCAGCACCGGAAATACTTCCTCAATCACCCCCAGAGGCCATTTCAACGGTGCGACATTTGGTTGATCCACTAGGACGATTGTACCAACCGTGAGAGGGGTGGAATCCTTACACCATTTCACACGGGTTTGTAATTCATGTAAGTATTCTTTGCGCCAACGACTCCAGAAAGACTGAACCATTTGATTGACTAATTCAAACCGATCCAATCGATTCATTGGACGATCTTCCACATTTAACATAGGAAGGTACTTAAGAGGTGTCAAAGTGAGAAAATGAGCCGGTGTGAGGGCGAGGGGTTCACTCGGATCCGCGCTCATTTGACATAACGGGCGTGAGTTAAGTACAGCCTCAATTTGAACTAAGACAGTGTTCAATTCTTCGTAAGTCAACAACTGGTTACCAATAACTCGAAACAGGTGTGACTTTACTGATTTTATATTCGCCTCCCAAAGACCGCCGAAGTGAGGTGAACCTGGCGGGATGAAATTCCACTCAATGCTATGATCAGCAAGTTCATTCTGGAGCAGGTTTTGATATTCCTTGGAGTTCAGCATCCGTGACAATTTTATTAGCTCATCATAGGCGCCGACGAAGTTGGTACCATTATCGGAATACATGACCTTACAAGGACCTCGTCGAGCAAGGAAACGGCGAAAAGCTGATAAGAACATTTGGGTCGATAAGTCCGAAACTAATTCAATGTGAACGGCTTTAGTTGCCATACAGACAAAAAGACAAATGTACGATTTAAATATGAAAGGATTCCGACGCCTGGCCATGGTGATTCGAATGGGTCCACCATAATCAACTCCACATTGGACGAATGGTTTAGACGACAGAGTTCTACAGGCTGGCAGATTGCCCATTTTCGGCGGTGTAAGAGTGGGACGATAGTGAAAACACTTGTTACATTTTCGTACATGACTCCTTATAAGGACACGGGCTGATAAAATCCAATATTTTTGTCTCAAAATAGACGCCAATAAATGAGGTCCAGCGTGACAGTGCTTTTCATGAAAATAATCAATCAAAAGCGTGACCAATGGATCATTTTTCGGTAATATAATCGGATGACAGCTGTCATAATTCAACTCAGAATTTTGTAAACGTCCACCCACACGAATAATATCATGATCAAGAAAGGGTGACAGTTGTTGAAGATGAGAAGTACATTCTTTCCCAGCTTTCAATTCCAGTAATTCTTTCGAAAAATGAATTTTTTGTACGACTTTACACAAATGTTTTTCCGCCAAATCGAAATCTAATTCATGAGGTTTAGGCAATAGACGAAGTACTTTCAATATTAACACCATGATACGCAATAGACGTTGGTAGTTGGAACAACGAGCAATTAAAAGATGAATCGAATTAATAGATGAATTTTCCGACTGTACTACAGTGACAATTGAGTGAACCTTGACCTCAGGTAGACACTCTATAGGTTCCAGATCGACCTTGACGGGCCAATCACTCTCTTCTAACATTAGCCAAGAGGGGCCAGACCACCACAAATCATGACTAATTATTTCAGAAGGGGATAAACCTCTCGAAATGGGATCAGCTGGGTTTGAATTTCCTGCCACGTGTAACCAGTCGTTGATAGGACAGTCTTGAATTTTCGTAACTCGATTAGCGACGAAAGATTGCCATCTAGATGGACAGCCCCTGATCCAATGTAAGACAACAGTTGAATCCGATAATGCAACAACGCGAGTCACGTGACAACGAAGGCTCAAAACAGAGACAACAACCTGTATTAATTCAGCGAGCAAGAGCGCCGCGCATAATTCAAGCCTAGGTATGGATAAAGTCTTAGATGGCGCGACTTTTGATTTAGCGCACAACAATGTGATAGTTGCAGGTTGCATATCCATTTGAGATTTTATGTAGATCACACCACCATAACCTAAAGTCGATGCATCACAGAAACCAATGACAGTAATTTTCGAATCATTCATCACTCCTAAATGACGTGGTATGAAGAGATTGGACAATAAAGGGAACTCCCTCTGACATGTCTCCCATTGAAGCGCAATAGAGGGAGGTACTGAATCGTCCCAATCAAGGCCAGCATTCCATAATTGTTTAATTAAACATTTAAGAAACAAAGTTAGGGGTGACAAGAGTCCCAAAGGATCGAAAATGCGTGCTACTACCGATAAAATGTGACGTTTGGTAGGAACAGACTGATTAGGATTCACTGAAAAACAAAACGAATCACTACCAGGTTGCCATTTCAAACCTAGGACAGCCAACAAATTTCCCATCTCGAAATCTTTAGACAAGGCCGATTTTTCATCTTCCGAGAAATCATTCATCAATTCAGGTGAATTGGAACTCCATTTAGTAAGTTCGAATCCGCCTCTCTCGAACAATTCTTTAGCCTGACTACAAAGACGATTTGCTTCACCTAAAGAAGACACACTTGTCACCAAATCATCCATAAACATGTCACTCGGAATACGAGCTTTAGCATCAGGGAAATTTTCACCTTCTTCTTGAACAAGTTGATGGACAGTTCTGAGAGCTAGAAACGGTGACTCACTCAGACCAAATATGACAGTTTTTAATTCAAAAATTTGTATGGGATCATTGGACGAAAATCTCCATAACAAACGCTGAAATTTGCGACACGATTCATCGACAAGAATCTGTCTATACATCTGCTTTATATCAGCAGTTACAGCGATAGAAAATAACCGAAAATTGACTAACAGAACGAAAATATCTGTTTGCAACTTGGGGCCGATATGAAGTATATCATTCAATGATACTCCAGTAGTAGTTTTCGCGCCTGCGTCAAAGACAATACGCAAAGGCGTTGATTGACTCTGAGTTTTGATTACAGCATGATGAGGTATAAAATAACCACTTTTATCACTCTGATTTTTTATCAATTCCATGTGTCCTTGTTTGAGATAATCCAAGAGGACATCGTGATACACTAAACGCATGTTTGGATCACGTGCCAGTCGTTTCTCCAAACTGATGAGTCGACGTTCTGACATAGCATAAGAATCACCAAGACAATCAGGGGATTTTGAAAACGATAATGAGACAACGAATCTACCCGAATTTTCACGACGAACGGACGATGCAAAATTCTTCTCGCATTCCAACTCATCAGCAGTGAGTTGTTTTCCTACATCTGGAACGCTTTCCACTTCCCAAAATTTTCGAACTAACTTATCCAACGGTGATGTTAGACAAGTCATCAAACACGTTGAATTTTCTGAAGATTGAGTTAAAATAGGGGCTCTACCCATCAAAATATAACCGAAAACACTTTCCAAGGCCATCAAATAATTCGAATCAATTTCCACACGACCATTTTGGAAAATATGGGGCACTAATTCAGCTCCTATAATAGCGTCAATTTCGCTGGGAATGTGATAACTTTCATCAGCAAGTCGAAGACCAAACAAATTTGATAATTTAGAATTATCAATTTTACTAGTGGGAAGCTGTTCCATGATTTTTTCGACAACTAATGGTTCAATGGAAAATTTAACACTAGAATCGAGTCGAGATTGAAGCGTGACAAAAGTACGACCAAAAACTGATTGCGAATTTCCGCCAAAACCATTCACAATTAATTGGAAAGGAGAAATCGATAGTTGCAATTTACGACAAAGTTTATGAGTAATGAAATGACTTTGACTAGCTGAATCAACTAAAACTCTTATTTTGTGCAATCTACCTCTCTTATCAGGTACCTCGACTTGAGCAGTTGATAGTAGAACACTATACGGTGCCGACTTCGAATCGATAGAACAACAGGTAATAGTATTATTTTCTACCTTTTTCGCATCCGAATTTGATGACGAATTTGAAGCATTTCCGAAATGTAAAAGTGAATTATGCTTCTGACTACATTCCTCGCAGTTGGAAGAAGTACAATCTTTACTACGATGGGCTGGCGAGAAACATTTCAAACAGCAACCCTTCTCCTTAACAAAACGAAAACGGTCCCAAGGTGATAACTGACGAAAAAGACGACAATTGATCAATTTATGATTTGTCATCGAACATTTCAGACATTCTGATATTTTTACCGGTGATTTGGTCACTTGCGAATTCGATTGAACAACCAACACTTTGGATTTTGGTATTGGTTTCACTACTGGCTTGCATTGTTTAGACGATTCGTCATGCGGTAACGATTTAATCTGCCTTTCGATGAATGAAACAAAATCAGTATATGTGGGATCATCCTTAGTATGAACTGAAGCTTCAAATGCCTTTCGAGAAACAGGATCTAAAATTTTCAATGCTTGGAACAGAAATATTGCATCAGATACATCTTCACCTCGTAGGCGTTTTAAAGCAGTAATTGAACCACAGAACTGATCGACTATAGAAACTAAACCTGCACGAGACTCAGATTTTAGACAATTGAATTCGAAAATTTGTTTCAAGTACACATTTGAGAGTGAGCGGGGGTCATTGAACCGCTTAATTAATGCATCCCAAATAATTTCATAATTATTAGCAATAGGTGGTAGATGACGTGAAATATTAGCCGCTTCTCCAGATAGTTTGGACACCAGATATTGGACATTTGTTGATTTGGAATCGATTTGTTGTCATGAATCATGCATTTAAACATTTCGTAGAATACCGCCCATTTTGATTGATCTCCGTCGAACACAGGAATTTCAATTTTCGGTAAAATATTAGACGAATCCTTATTGGAAGATACAGGTTGAGCCGGGGTAGAAACACTAGGTACAACCTGACTGCGTTTTTTCAATTCACTAGCAATTGCTTCCATATGTTCGAACATTTCCATATGTGAACTACTAAATTTGGGTACAAATTCCGGGTCTTTTTCCATTTCAAGCTCCTGTATTTCCATTTCAACAGCTTCATAATCCTGAACAGTTTTAAGAGTGGAACTATAGAGAATTAGAAATTGTTTAGCACTAGCTTCTTCTTTTAAAGCCTTTTTCGACAAATCGAAAGTACGTTGAATACGATAGAAATATTGCTCAAGTTTAGCTCGTTTGAGCTTTAACTTATTTTCACTCATGATTGGATATTGGAAAGGACTTAATGATTTTCATTTACTAATTTTCGAATAAAATTACGAATGCAACAATGAACGATTTTCATTGATGATTCAAGCAAGCAAAATGATAATGTTAGTACAAATTGAACAGAGAAAGCTCAATAGACGAAGCAAGCTAAGCGATAACGTTATCAGCATTGCAAAGTAACGGTTCCGATCGGACAATAGAGATAAGAGTGAACCAACTTGATCGGCTCAATTCATAATGTACAAACAGGTTTGAACCCTAGCATGCACAAACGATTTACAATAAAATTGGATAAGTGCTTGCCAAATATTTGAATAAAAAATAGCCAATAAAATCCGGCCCGGAGGACCAATGTAAACTCTCAGGTTCAACTTTAAGAAATTTATATTGATTTTAAATTGGTAATCAATAATTTTGATGTAAAGTGGACTGTATTGAATAGAAAAGAAACAAGTGATATCTCTACAGAAACAAGTACATGCAATGAATATATAAAAGAACAACTCACCGAAAATCTGCAGAGTACCTAATGTAATATTTATATTATTGAGCTTACAACTCCCAGGTAAGGTATTCAGGTGTCCCCGAGGTAGGAGATGAATCAAGGATGGTGAAAAGGCAAGCTTAATTGTCATCTACTGTTGGTAAATTCGGCTTCCATCATATAACGTTGCACATATATTTCTGACGAGATATTTACAATGTCTTTAAAGACTATAGATCGGTGAACTTTCCAATCGAAAAATAATAGTTTAAAACTTTCAACTAAAGGGAGTTTGGCAAACACTCTTCCAAACGTAGGTTTATGGTGTACGATTTAACACTAACGAAAAAATAATAATTTGAAGAACAATTTTCTTCTGGGAATGATCGACGAATAATAATTATCAATTCCAACTCGAGGCAAGCTATTCCAAAGCGAGACTGCACTGAAAGAAAAAATCTACCGGCTAGTGAGCGCGACGCACTCAAGTGAAAGAAATACGAACTGAACGAGGAGCGCGCGTCCAATTCAAAAACGAAAAATGAAAACTAGAGCTGGCTCCAACAGATATATTGCGTGATGCCAGGTATATCAATGTGAAAAGTATAAATTAAAACAGGAGACACACAACATAGATAGATTAAAAACACTGAAAAACTTACATTATAATCGGAAATTTTTAAGGAACTGTGTCCCCTTTCTCAACCGAGCAGAGAGTGTAATGTAAGTTTTTCAGTGTTTTTAATCTATCTATGTCGTGAGTCACCTGTTTTAATTTATATTATAAAACTTTAAAGTGTTTTCTGTTATGTGCTATGAATGTAAGTATATACTTATAGTATTTATATCTAATGTAAATAGTTTATTGAGGCCCAGTTCACTTCTAATTTATTCAAAGTCCAAACTATGTCTTATCATTGATGATTAACTTCACATTATCTCCAAAATGAATATGCTGAAAGATTATGTTTCTTTTTTTCAGGTACCATTTACAAACAAAATATTGAAGAGAATGTGCTCAAAGGAAATGCATATGAATTCGTTTTTGTTGACCAGGATGGAACAATTCTTTGGAACCTATAGTTAGAATAAGTTAGTTAGGTAAGATAAAATTCCACTCATTTTTTAAACTTTATATAGGCGATGTCATTTTATACAGTTCCCCATTTTTCAAAAAGGTTTATCCACTTCAATGTTTTATTATCGATTTGATGGTAGATATTCAAATAGTAAGATTTAACTATGGTACGTGACTAAAATAATAGAAAAACTGACTGAATTTTGAGATCATTAATAGCTTACAGGAAATCTTAATATTTCGAAACTACGTGAAAACACATGAGATCAAGATGGACAGTTGAGAAGACTGCTTAAAAAACAATGTATTCACTTATCATTTTACAGGGAAATAGAGTTATTCATAATATTTGGGATTCCTTCCATAGAGAAATAATTTATGTAACATTATCTAATAATGTGATAACATTACATCAATAATTTGATGTTAAAATTGTTTTTAAAACACTCTTCTCAACTGTCCATCTTGATCTTGAGTGGATGATGACTTTATAAATGACCATACATTAGAACTATGAATAGATGACTTCAAAAACTCACCCAGCAAGTGCTGGTAGAAAACACTGAATAATAGCTTTCAATGACAGTCATTCCACCTTTTAAAATGTATGATTAAATTCATGGATGAAATACCCACATTGTTCTGAGAGAGATTTATGTATTTGCAGTTTGGTATTCATTTTCAAATCACTTAGTTCTACTTATAATGTTGTAGATAATCATCATTTCAGATTAAGCAATTAATTTATTGATTATTTCAATTTGTTTCATTAAACTTGTTTCTCTAAATGTAGAACTAAAAATTACTTTATGCAGTACATTTTGGAAGAGTTAAGTAAACCAAACGGTCGAGAAGTAGGCCTACTGACCACAGAAATAAATAAATAATTGTTCATGGTATCCAAAAATATATTGTTCACCAACAAGTTCTTTTGACCTAGGGGCACACTGATCAATCCCAATTCCTGCATGGAGATTTATTTATTCAATCATTCAGAATTACACAACTAACAGATTGATGCTAATAATAATTCAACTGAATGTTGGTTTATTGGAATTTCTCATATAATATTACTTTGTCATTATTGGGGGGTTCCTTCCCAAGAAATATAATTAAAAACTTATACAGATTACAATCAATTTCAGAATTCATTTTGCAAAGTTTTTTTTTATAATGAATAATTAATTATCTATAACTTTTTGATTTCAGGCCTAGTGATGTACCAGCTAGAGGTAGAGGATGACAAAGAAAATCAACTATGAATAATATTCCATGGATATGATTCATGTATGATGTAGTAGCCTACAGAAGAAAGAGATGGACTAATCTAAGAAATATATTCATTTTTTCAGTACATCTTGATGTGTTTATTTCATGTTATTCATAATAATATCTTCTTTTTCTGATCGCTCCTACTAACTGCTTTAATTCAGGTAGTTTTGAAGAAAACAGCAAGTGACATGAAATTAATAAAATATGTTTTAATTGTTTATACTTGAGGGATTTTTAAAACTATATTTAACCCAAAAGCATCGAACTCTTATTAACAACTTTATTGGTTCTGTATGTCTTCTGCTTTTTTGGAACTAATAAAATTATTTAACATTGCTGACTGGCAAATGCTATAGGTAACACGTAGTTAAATAATAGACTTGAATTGGATATAAAATGGGGAATCACAATTATTATGTATTGTATTAATAATTAAGTAATAGTACTTATTTACTGCATTGAAGGGGTAATAATTCTTTGAATATGAAAATAACTTAAGCAAAAGTTGAAAATATGATGTTCCAAGCCACATCAAATATAATCACTTTCAATTCTACCTTCTAGGCTATATTTCCAAGGTTTTGATTAAAATTGATAAGCTTTTAGAACATTATAGTGAATAAGGAGTTTGAAAGGCTACTCTAATTCTAATTAATACCCTAATAAAGTATTAATTTTGATAGGGCAACTTTAATGGTTAATTGTAGAAAATAACTAGTAGGCCTACTCTAAAATATTCAAAATAAGCATGACCAGTTTCTAATTATGTCATTGTCAAGAGAGTCCTTATTGAAAATGTCGAAACTAATAATGTTTCATTTTGGAATATCACAAGGGTACTAGTTACCTTCTATAATTAATAAATATTCATCCATTTTAAAATAGGCTATGTGTTATTTAAAGTACCATAACAGAACTCGTTTATTAAAGCAAGATATAGTTATCTCAACAATAATTATTAGAATTAGTTCGCCTGTTTGAATACACTTTGTACATGTC